>NC_056585.1:28923263-28928263 GCF_018340385.1 Cyprinus carpio | reverse complement strand
TAGAATATATAAATAATAGAATTAAAAAATATATTATATACATGTTTCCCCATGCAAACTAAACTGGCACACACTACAGGCTGTGTTGAGAGGTTATACTGTTATTTTTCATTCGTTTGCAGCATTATGCAGTCAATATTGTGCAAAGTATGCAATTTTCACCAAAATCACTGAATGCATTTGTCAAAATTAGTGTTTTAAAAGAAAGAGATACTGCATCCCATAAGATCTGCTGTGATCTGATCAGACTCAAGGTTTTTACACAAAACAAGTTATTAATGAGCTTTATTTCGCCAGTCACTGAATTAAACGTAATATAATGAGGTCACGTGACAATAATTAATCACATACTGTTTTATAAAAGGCACAATAGTCAGTACACTAGTATTTCATTCTGAGCACAGCCTTCTTTAATTAAATAAAACTGATGATAATTACTAAAGGACTGTGTTTATTCCCTTAGGAGCCTTTTTCCCCTTTCAGGACGTCTTTATATATTTAAGCGATTTCATCCCCACGGCTGAGAGACAATAACAGAGTCATTACACAACCGTTAAAAACACAGCTAAAAATGTTTGAAACATCCCGAGAAAGAGTCACGTCAGAGGAATGTGTGTTTATTCATGAATCCTCAGAGGAAGCAGATATGTGTGAAATTAAAATAATTAAACGCATTAATAACGCATTAATAAAAACGGGATTTATCCATCCATCGGGAGTTAAAGCAGAGTTTCGGGACTCGTCGTGCTCTTCTGTCATTCTGATGGGATTTTTCTTACAAATCAACTCGTAAGACAACAGCTGAGCATGCCAAGAATGAATAAGACCCCCGCTGCGCTCGTTTGTGAGCGTTTAATGAGTCTCTTCTGATTAATACACAGCCACATGTCCCTATAAAACCATTACGCCACGATTCAGGTCACATCAGGGACTGACAAACTTGCAATAAACATACAAAGCATGTCATCAGTGAACATGAGTTTCATAATTTAGTTTATTTTCTACACTATTCCTTGAGGAGACAGATAAATGTGAAAAGTTCTTCACATTAAAATACCACAAACACAAAGGTGCATTGCGAGAGACACGCATAGAAACAATGAAAATAATTCTGTCACCGTCACAGCTAAACAACAACAACGACATGGTAATTATATATATTAAATATATTATTATATTTTTCAAAATTATTAATTATAAAATTTGTATTATAATATTTATAGCATAAATTTTTTTTATAAAAACAAATATTAAAAATATATATTAAAAAAATCTAATAAAATATATAATTACTTAGATGTGTGTATTTATAATGAGAAGTTTATGGTATATATTTGTTTTTAATTATAATATTTAATATTTTTAATATATTTTAATATATTAATATTTTTAAACCTTTGTAATTAAATATCACTAAATATATAAATAAAACGTATAATTTTATGCATATAAAATATTAAATAATTCGTTTGAAAATATTGTTTAATTATATATATATATAATATATATATATATATATATATATATATATATGAAATATTATATATATATATATATATAATATATATATATAATAAAAATGATTTTGAAAATATTATGTTTAATTAATTACATACATACATACATATTTATATATTTAATAAAAAAGTAAGAATTCTCTCTCTCTATATATATGTGTGTGTGCATACAGTCAAACCACAAATTATTCATACACCAGATATAATTTTTGATATATATAATTTTTTTTGGTTTGTTGTTTTTTTTACCAGTGTTGGTGGCAGGACACTATATTGCATAAATGTAAGTGAGGATATTAAAATAAAGTAAACTGTGACATAATATACCCAAATATTCTTCATACTCTGGACTACCAGTGAAACTCATAAAAAATTTGGGATGAAAAGTGATTCAGACACTTTGACCTGAGCATGTTTTGCTTCAGTGTTATCTGACATTATCAAAATGAATTTGTTCTGACAGTTTAACTGAGTTCTTGTCATATTTTATTACCATTTGCTAAACTATAGCGAATAAACTCTTGATAATGTGTGAAATGTTGAAGGTGTCTGAATAATTTTTGGTTTGATTGTATTTATGTGTATAATTCAAACATTTCTCAGTAATTCTGAAATCTCCAGACTACTGTTTCTAATATATGCTTTGACAGCGTCTGAATGTGGTTTTAATTTGAACCCATTTCCACCTGACAAAAAACGAGTCTTAATAAGGGGTGGAAACGGCCGTCTCCAGGGTGTTGCTAGGCGGATCTGATCACTCTGAGCACTAGTGTTAGTGACGACTGACTTTAAACAGAGCAGCAGGGATCCGTTCACCTCTGAATGACTCTGAATGGATCTTCTGCTCCGTCCACAGAGTTTAAAAGTTGAATGTGGATGTTGTGCAACTCTGAACGGATAATATATCACGCACATGACAGCTGATAAAAGTTGCTGCGCTGTAATTCAGATTCTGTGCTGCAAGGCCGAACACGCCAACAACACGCAAACACAACACACACATATACACCAACCTGCCAGCTGCCGCTCCTGTCTCTCTGTGTGTGTGTGGATGAAGAGTTCAAACACACACACACACACACACACTAACTGAAAGTACATCAGTCCCACCCAGTGATGACAGCTTTTACCTGAAGCAAGGTAACACATTCACTAAAACATCCTGCAGAGAGGAAGAGAAGAGGCAAACAAAACACACACACACACACACACACACACACATATGCATGCACACACACACATGCACACGCACGCACACACACACACACACACACACGCACACACACAAGGATTATTATAGTTACCTAAAACTGAAACTTAAATTAAAACCATAAAAAAAATTTAACAATTTTTCATTACTGAAATTAACTACAATGTTAAAAAATAAAGAAAGAAAGAAACTTTTATTTTTGGGCTATTTCTCTTTTCCATTTAGTTGAACTTGATGCACTGAAACAATAGACATAAAAATACAAAAACTACCAGTAAAACTGATAAACATTTGGGATAAAAAATGATTCCGACACTTTGACCTGAGCATGTTTTACTACCAGCGATTCTGTTCAGTGACGTAATATCAACGAAAACATCTTTCAGCAAAATGCAATCTTTACAACCTACGTCATTATCCTGAAAGAGACGCGCTGTAGATTTTAAATGTGCAGATTTGCTGAATGTTTACAGATAAAACCCACAAAACTCCACGTCATTAGAACTCTGTGCAGATTAAAGAAGACAAGCAATAATATTTCTGGCAAACTCCATGACATCGGGTCAAAAGCAGAGCCAAATAATCATGAAACCTCTTACATTCATCTGAGATCTGGACAACAAACACGCTTTCAGAGCCAAACCAGAACGAAACCAAAGTCTTTGCAGCTGACCTTCGATGATCCAGTTCAACCATACTAATACACACACACACAAAAAAGATAAATATAAATATATATTTACAATCCAGAATGGCAGCTCAGATGAAAGGTTTGTTTGAGCTGCTCCTCTACTGTAGAGATGTGAATTCATTTTTAGTATGAAAGGTCTTTTGCATTTGCCAAAAATAGAAATTTTTATATTAAGTCCAGCCCAGATGAGAAAAAGTAACGCAAAAGCAATGTAACACATTACTTTCCATAAAAAGTAACAAAGTAACGCAGTTTTGTAATGCATAACTTTTAAAACTAACTTTCCCCAACACTGGTCATAAATTATTATTTAAAAAAAAATAAAAATAAAATAAAATAACATTAACGAGACATTGTTCTTTTTTTATAATTTTATTATGATTATGTATATTAAATTATTTGTAATATATTATTTTTAAATATTTCATTTATAATAAAACCTAAAACCACAAAATTATCTTGAAATAAATTTTACCTTTTATTTGTTTTAGTTAGCTGCCAAATAAACATTTAGCATTTTTACTTGAAACAAAATAAATGTTAAATGATATAAAATAAATTACAAAAACTTTTTATTTCAGCTAGTAGCCAAGGCAACATTTCTAACTTAAATTTAACTTGATGTACTAAAAATGAATAAAACTCAGAAAATATAAAAATTAATTTGATTCAAAATATTAACAAAACCCATAAAAGTATCTCAATTAAACTAAAACAACACTGTTTCTTCCTCAGTATTTGTGTCTCGGTATCCAGTAAAAATATCTAAACATTCTTAAATTAAAATGCATTTACTGGAGAAAATTCTAGTTTTTTTGCTTAAAACAAGAAAAAATATCTTCTAATAGGGTCAGAAAAATAAACTTAAATCAACGAGAAAACAAGATTATTTTTCTGACCACACTGGAAGATATTTTTGCTTGTTTTAAGCATTAGGACAAATAATTATGATAAATAGTTAATAAAGAAACTGTTTAAGATTTAAGAATGTTTAGATATTTTATTGAAAAAGGACGGCTTAGAACCCGCATAGCAACCCCCTGGCAACCAGTCAGCAGACGAGCTCCAGTCAGAAAGCGTGTTTCACAGATCTGATGGTGTGACTGATCGACTGGTTTGTGAGGGTTTGAACTGAACTCGACCTCCAGAGTCTGAACGAGAACCAACACGCCTGACAAAAGCACAACATAAAAACACATTCCTTCTGCTCCATTCAACTCCAGGACAGACCTCAGCACGGCTAGAAACTGTGTATCATTGATACACATTACAGTTTAATATTGTGAATTAGATTTTGTTTTTATTTCAATTTTAGCTACATTTTGTTAAGCAATTTTGTTGTGTTTTAGTACTTTTTAAAAATATTTGTTATATTTAAGAAATATTTATATATTTTTTAATATGTCTGCATTTTATTAGGTTTATATATATATATATATATATATATATATATATATATATATATGTCTATATATATGTTTTTATTAAATATTTTGGTTATTTAGTTTTAGTTATTTTAGGACTTAAGTATTAAAATTTTAAATTTTGTCTCGGCCACTAGTTGAAATAAAATACATTTTAA
>NC_056585.1:28908263-28918263 GCF_018340385.1 Cyprinus carpio | reverse complement strand
AGATGTTTAATCATGGATAAGTCATCTTGAAGCCTTCCTGTTGAGAACCACTGTCCTGAAGTGTAAGAATCCTCTCATATTTGTCATGTTTTCTAGCAGGATTTCTGATATCATGTAGAAACCAATCCAAGGGAATCCTACTGGGAATTTTCTCACAGTATTCCAGTGCAACATAAGAAAAAAAAAAACAACAATCTAGATGTTTATTTTTGTGGAACAGATGTAGATCTTTCAAAAGTACACATATCGTGATTTTTGTGCTGTGAAAATCTTTTTACCTAATTTGGTGTTTGCTATCAAAAATGATCGGCCTACAAAAACTTGCATGTAAATCTCTTGTAATGCTATATTACCACCAGATCTTGGATCCAATCTTTTTGTCAACTTGTTTTCTTTCAGTTTGCACAGATTTTGCATTTCTTTCTGGAACTGACTGATCGTAGGCCTCAGTTTTTGAGTGAAATAAGCATTACTTGTGGATCATTTTTGCAATGTTCAGTCAAAAGCTGAGATGCATGAGTTCAGATCGATGAAGCCTACGATCAATCAGCTACAAAAAGAAACACAAAACCTGCGCAAATTCAAAGAAAACAAGACTGAATCCAAGATTTGCTAATAATATAGCATTACAAGTCATTGGTGTCAGTCAGTAAGTTTTAGTCCATGCGATATGCGATTACGTTAACTAGCATTTTCAGGAAAAAGAAAAATCCTCTATGGCTCAGAATGACCAGAACACAAGGATTAGGATTGTTTAGATATTTGTGAAGGGAACAATCATGTCTGCAGAGCAGGGAATCTCCAGCAGTGATTCAGCCCGAGCTGCTCGGGTTTATACGGTTAGGGTTTAACGCCGGCCTGTGCTGACAGGAGCTCCAGAGACCAGCCTTTAATTATAACAGGAAGCAGAACGACTCTCAGGTGAGAGAACAGAGAGAAACACAACAGAGCAGGGGCTTTCCTCTGTGTGTGTGTGTGTGTGTGTGTGTGTGTTAGTTGCGAGAGTAAGAGTTGTGGCTGTGGCTCTCTGTCGCTGACGCGCGCACACACACACACACACACACACACACACACACAATGAGTGTGTGGTCACCTCTTTTATAGGATTACACCCTTTCTTTATTCTTTCCTATTATCAGTGCAAAAGTCAAAGATCAAAGAGTTTAATAACACTCTCTCTCTCTCTCTGTTTCTCACCTCTTTTATAGGATTAACTCACACACACACACACACACACACACACACTTTCTTCACACTTTGCTATCTAAATGGGGACATTACATAGACTTCTATTGTTTTTATATACAGATAGTTATCGATTTTATACGCTAATCCTCATACTCACAGAAAACTTTCTGCATTCCCTAAATTTTTTATTTAAATTGGGACATTACATAGTTAAGTAGGGTATATATGCTTAAGTACACACACACACACACACACACACACACACACACACACACACACACACTCTTTTTCAAAAACAGAACTTTTACATTTTTGCTGCTATATTCAGCAGTTGCTTTTATCAAAAAGGCATTAAAATGCAAAACACACGTGACTGATGGACCACAGTAGTTAATAAAAGAAAATAAAAGATTCAAGTAAGTAAAAAGATCAGAATGATTATGATTATAAAAGGTCAAACGCGTCTCTCTGCACATCTATCTCAGACGTTCTCTGGCTGTTTCACGGCATGGATTCAGTCCAGTAGAGGATTCTGGGAGAACGGCACAGCTGGCAGAAATATGCAGCTTTCTTTAGTCACACATGCCAGAGCAGCGATTCCCAGCCGCAGATGGCAACACACACTCTCTCACACACACACACATACACACACACACACACACACACACACACACACTCATATACACACACACACACACCACACACACATACACACACACTCACTCTCACAACCACAGACAGTTTCACTCAGACATGATCACACACACACATTGGAAGCCACTTTCTCTCACACACACAACACACACACACTAATAACACACATAATAACACACAAAACACACACTTTTTTTTCTCACACACACACACACACACTACACACATGCACACACTGAACACACACACCAGGTAATCAGGATTTTTTATGTGATATGAGTGAGTATAAAATAATACAGAAAAAACACAGTTCTGAGTTTATATAGTTATAGTTTTCTTCTTGTAATTTTGAGTTTTTATGTTTTTGTATATTAAAATTTATGGTTTTTTATTGTTTTATTTTTTTAATAATCATCTGCATTAGAAATGTCAGAATTGTGATATAAAAAGTCGCAATTACTTTTTTTTCCCCTCATAACAGGCTTTTATAATGCAGCATCCATATTGATGGTAAATTTGTGGAAAAGATGACTTTTTTTCATTCAAAATAAAACTAGCAAGTTGAATGTACAAAATATGGTAATAATGTATAATTAAGATAGAATATACAATTAACAGCACCTTCATATACTGAATAAAAACAAAACAAACACACACGATGCACATTCATGTTCATCATTTTGCAGAGATCGTGCAGATTTTTTGTAGAAAAGGTACACTGCAATTGTACAGATCTGATATTGTTATTAGTACGACTTCTCAACTCGTAACCGCAAACTTTCCAGGACTTAATGTGTTTCTAACCCAGAATCAGACCTATCGTTCTGCATGTTGTTGTTCTGTCTGCCGTGCATCTTAATGAATGATCTTCTCTTCCTTTATGAGCCTGATTAAAGGTGTGTGCAGAAGTTCATGAGGGATGTTGGCGGGTTTTGTGTCACGGTTCTGTTTGGATTCTCCAGCGCTGGAGTCATGAGGGCACCAGACGCACAGATTCACAGAAACACCTGCGACTGCGCCTTCCTTCAGCTATCAGCGACACTCATCTGAACACACACAATGAGCCAGCATGAGCGCGCTAAACCACGCTACGACCAGCTCCAGGCTTTTTATAACGGCTAAATATGGGGAGAAGCGATGGAGGAGAGATACGGAGACACACAGAGTCACTGACGAGAGCGAGACGAGAATGAAAAGCTGAAGAATGTGTGTGTGAGACATCATCAGTTATCAGTAAAGCATAAACACTCACTGAAGCAGAACTTCCACCCCCATCAGAGAGACACCCACATGACAGACAGGTGTGTGTGTGTGTGTGTGTGTGTGTGTGTGTGTGTGTGTGTGTGTGTGTGATTTAAAGATGAAAATGTGTGTATTTTGATGTGTATTTATTTGTTTTTATATGGAGGGGGTGTGTAATGTAGATGCCAACCATGTCCCCATTTTTCAAAGTGCTTATAAACCATACAGAATGAGTTTTTTTTTGAGAAAGTAAAAATGCACAAAGTTTCCTGTAAGGGGTAGGGTTAGGTGTAGGGTTGGTGTAGGGCGATAGAATATACAGTTTGTACAGTATAAAAACCATTACGCCTATGGAATGTCCCACAATTCACAAAAAAACAGTGTCAGCCGAGAGGAAAGAACAAATGTGTGTGTGTGTGTGTGAGAGAGAGAGAGAGAGAGAGAGAGAGAGAGAGAGAGAGTGTATCAAGTCAAGTCACCTTTATTTATATAGTGCTTTAAATAAAACTGATTGTGTCAAAGCAACTGAACAACATTAATTAGGAAAACAGTGTCAATAATGCAAAATGACAGTTAAAGGCAGTTCATCATTGAATTCAGTGATGTCATCATCCAGCTCAGTTCAGTTTAAATAGTATCTGTGCAATAATTTGCAATCAAGTCAACGATATCGCTGTAAATGAAGTGTCCCCATTTATAGCGATATAGTTGACTTGATTGCAAATGATTGCACAGATACTATTTAAACTGAAAAAAAAAACATTAAAGTGTGAGTGAGTGAGTGAGTGTGTGTGTGTGTGTGTGTGTGTGTTACCTGCAGGGTGGCCCAGGATATCACAAAACTCAGTTAGGCTTATTCTGAAATCACAGTGTGTTTATGTTGCTGAGATGATGCCAGTACTTTAACAGGAACTAAAAATACACAGTTTATACATGAGTATTGGCCAAAAACAGCCCGTTAGAATTTGATTGAACTATTTGTATCCATCAACCTCATTTTTCCAGTCAGTTTACAAAATCAGCTCATTACACTGATTTATGACGCAACACTATCCGTTTCTGATACGGAACAAAAGGTGATTGTGACTTTGTGTCTCACAATTCAGGCTTTATTCATACAATTCTGAGAAAATAGTCTGAATTGTGATATAGAATATAGTCTGAGTTGTGTTATAAAAATTTTAATTTTGGGATAATTTGCAATTATTATTATTGTTATTTTTTTTATTTATTTTTTTTGTGGTGGAACCAAAAAACAGAATTATGAGAGAGTAAGTCAGAATTCTGCATTTATATCAAAAATTTTTGCATTTTACCTATTATTATTATTATAGGTCTGCTTGATAAAACTATAACGTCAGTCAAAAACAGCCTAAAGAAGACCATATCCCAAATATCAAAACTCATAATGTAATTTCCATACCTAAAATACATATTTTACAGTCACTATTATGCACATTGATAATAAACACAGTTCAAAGGCTTCCCTCCTTCACAGAACTTGACATGTAGCGCAGTTTTATCATCAGAATGTAGAATATTTCAGTACAAGCTTTTTCCCTCCTTCACAGAACTTGTAATGCATGTGGTCAATTCAGTTTTGATAATTCAGTCAAATGTCATTTATGCGTGTGGTAATGATTAATCAATTCAGTTCTGCTGATGGAGTAATCCTGTGTTTGAGCTTTATCTCATTATTATATATTAGATTGCAGGAGGCGACAATGAGTCGTGTTTTTAAACTAACAGGAAAGTTTTGAGATCTGAAACTTACAGGATGTTTTTATAGTACACCTGTTTGTTATCATGTCAAAAGATCAATGGAAATTTGACTTCTCAGTTCATGACCCCTTTAAATATCAATAAATATAATGAAATATTTACAAACATTATAAACACAATATAGCCTATTTAGTTCCCCTCACTGCACAAGAAATCCTTTGAATTTAACGCTTTTCAGAACAGAACAAGAATGAAAAACAAGTAGCTATAAAATTATAGATTAAACTATAAAATAAAACACAAATTAGGCTAAAGTGGCATACATTATAAACAGCATACAAAGGTGAATGAATTTATTTAAAGCGAAACTGAAATGGCACTGAGCTGCACGCTGATTTTACAGCGGACCTTTTAAATTGAGCTGACTGCATTTTAGTTTGATGATGAATAGCTGAAATGTCAAGTTCGCAGCACTAGAACTGATTTGTTGTGTGTGAGAGTGATGCACTTGCACCGTCAGTTCGATTTAATAAAATAAAATATAAAGACATAAACAAATAAATGTGTCACACGAGCGTAGCCTATACTTGTCGCAGTTTTTTTTTTTTTCTTTGAATCTGTTAATTATTTATGAGAAACATATTTTGTGTACTCCCATGTATTTTCTTCCTTTTATATACGTTCTTTCAGTTTTTCTCCGTTCACAGAAGCACTGCAGGTGCGTGATGTGACGATGTGTGAATGCTCACTGTCTGTTGTTTATGCTGCTATTTGTTCATAAAGCTAAAATATTGATAAACTCCAGGTTTTGCATAGAAACGACCATACTTTCGTTTCGTAAATGAGGCCCAGTATTAGTACCTCTATTGAAACACATGTGAAAATTAATTGAAATCGAAACCTTACAGATTTCATAATCCTCAATATCACTGTAAAACAAATGACTAACTTCAGTTCGACAGCTATTATGTACACTGAACTTTACCCGTGTGTGTGTGTGTGTGTGTGTGTGTGTGTGTGTGTGTGTGTGTGTGTGTGTGTGTGTGTGTGTGTGTGTGTGTAGAGAGAGAGAGAGAGATGAAACATGCTCTTTGCAGCAGTTCCAGCATCAAGTTTTTGGCTCATGATTTGATCAAGCAGCCAAAAGTTCAAACAGTTTGCACACAATCCTGGATTTAAAGGGCAAAGTAATAGTTATTATAGCTCTGAGTGTCTCCTGTACATTTGAGAGTCTAAACCAGACCTACAAACACAAACATCTACAGAACAAAGAGTCACGGGCACAGAAATCTATTTTCAGTGGAAATATAATGTGTGTTTTTGTTTGTGTTTTTATTGTGTGTGTTTTTGTGATGTGTTTTCTGAAGTTGTTTCTGTTTTTTGTGGAAATATAATGTGTGTGTGTGTTTCAAAAGTTCTTCTGCAGGTTCTCTCTCTCTCTCGCTGTCTGTCTGTTCTTCATCATAATCATGTCAGAGAGGATTGTGGGATATAAAGGAACAGAAAGGCAAAGATTCTGCTTGTGTTTATCAGCAGATGTCTGGAGGATCTGCTCCACTCGGCTCCTGAGCTCTTCTGATTATGAGGACGAGCCTCTAGATGGCGCAGATTAAAATGAACTCACAAACAGTTCAGTACAAGCTAACAGCAACAGCCAGCATTCACTCATTCAGAAGCGTTTGTCTGGAGCTCAGTGGTCTCAGATCAGTCTTGGTCACCTTTTACTTTAGTTTCTTTCATGTCTCACTTCAAAGAACAATCAGTAATGCATTCCCGCTTTATGATTATTAATCTCAAACATATGCAGCACATATTTCACAAGGCATTGAGAAGTCTTTTATGCATCTCTCTCTCTCTCTCTCTCTCTCTCTCTTTCACACACACACACACACACACACACACACACACACACACACACACTTCTGGTACTGTACTGCCATCTCATGGCTGATAGCAGAACTGCAGGAACACTGAATTTTCTGTATATGCTGGTCTTATTGTGATTCCTTATGATTTTTTTTGTGTCTCAAACTGTATGCAAAAAAAAGAGACACTGTTAGAACTTCATCTAAGGATAAGATTTATCACAAAGGGCATTGGTCAACATGTAAAACTGAATATACTCAACTCTTCCAGTATTCTGAACCAGGAGAGAAATCTGCACAGATCAGGCAGTGTTTAAACAAATATGTGTCCGGATTTTGATGTGAGAGACAACAGCAGATGCACTTTTTCACTGGAGGAAGTGTTATTATGGATTATAGACTCTATGTATTTGAGTTTAAAACATCTTAATGCTGGATTTGTTTAATCTTTTGTCTTCTCCAGATGTTAACTGATGGACTGGAGTGCTGTGGATTACTTGTGGATTATTGTGATGTTTTTATCAGCTGTTTGGACTCTCATTCTGACGGCACCCATTCGTTTCATTGCTGAGACACTGAGTGGAATATCATCCGTTTTGGAGAGAAGAGTGAGAAGCCAGCTCTCTGTAACCGGCGACAAACAACTGAACCACTGGCAGACGTTCTGATAGACAACATTCAACTGGAAACCATTCAGAAGATGTGTGAATCTTTTCTAAGAAGGTTTGAAGCTGTATTAAAGGTAAATGCTGGTAAAACAGTGTGTGTTTGCAGTAGTGTGCTTGTCCAGAAGGTGTCAGTGTTATCCTCACATCGTCGTCTAGTGCTCAGTGAAGGGTTGCCAGGTCCACAGTTAGTTGAAGTGACCCTAATAACGTGATATTTAGCCTTTGCACTGAGGATTTTATCAAGGGACCCTGCCAAAAAAATGTGTATTTTACCCCCCCCCCCCCGGAACGCAATTGGGCGGGTTTTGCAGCTGAACCTGTTCCTTCTATTTAATGAAGTTGTGTTTGGAACATTTTTCACTGTATGGAAATCAAACTGAACTTGATCTGCACTGGGTTTATATGTCTAAAACTTGAATTTCCATCAAACTGATGTTTCATAATCACGTTATCCATCAGAGAGACGTTGAAAGGTCTTGTGTGAATAATGTATGGAGTGTGATTTAAATACATGAATATGCTAATGACATGCATTAGTATGCAAAGAGTGAATGTCAAGGATTTAACGGTTTAAAACAAAAGAACGTGTATGGCCTAAACACGTTAAAGCTGCAGATCACTGATATGATAATGTATTATCAAATGATCCATTATCTTTGATGATATTTGCATATATGTTGTATTATGATTGCTGTATGATGAAAATCTGCATTATCTTGTGAATCAGAGAATAATATGAGAAACAGACAGCAGAGCATGCTTCATCAGAGAATAATATGAGAAACAGACTTGTGTGGGGTGCTTGGTTTTTGGGTGGGAGGTGGAGGGCGTCTGTATTAAACTCATCTCATACACACTGAGAGCGATGTGTGTGTGTGTGTGTGTGTGTGTGCGTGTGTGCGGTGTGTTGTGTGTGTGTGTGTGTGTGCGTGTGTGCGTGTGTGTGTGTGCGTGTTTTGGTCTGCGTGCGGTGTGGGTGTGCGTGCGTGCGTGGGATGTGTTTGGATGGGAGGCAGCAGTGCGTGCGGGCGTTTGTATTTCCGTCTGTATTATACACACTGAGAGTGTCTGTCAGTGAGGAGTGTGTGTGTGTGTGTGTGTGTGTGTGTGTGTGTGTGTGTGTGTGTGTGTGTGTGTGTGTGTGTGTCTCAAGGCCAAAATCACTGCTCATGAAATCTCATGAAAATATTCAGGCCGCATTCATCTGAAAATCACTTCATGGTTTTTAGGATGACTGACATGTTTGTCTTTTGTGACATTATTTTCATATCTTATGAAGTATAAAATAAATCTTAGTATATTTACATTTACATTTATGCATTTAGCAAACACCTTTATCCAAAGTGACTTACAAAAGCAGAAAAAAATAGAGAATGATATTAAAATGACATCATTCTAGAATGCTGATTTATTATGAGTGTTGAAAACAGTTTCAGCTTAATATTTTTTGGAACTTGATCATTTTTTCAGGATTGTTTCATGAATTGATTCAGTTTGGGGTCAGTGATTTTTTTTTCTTTCTCAATTTCATTCGAAAGAAAAAAAAAAACACTTTTATTCACCAAGAATGCATTACATTAACCAAAAGTGACAATAAAGACATTTATAATGTTACAAAAGATTTCTATTTCTAATAAATGCTGTTCTTTTGAACTTTCTATTCATCTGTGAATCCTGAAAAAGAAAAAATGTATCACAGTTTCCAGAAAAAATTGTGCATTGTGACTGTGTTTTCAACATTAATAATAATCAGAAATGTTTCTTGAGCAGCAAATCATCATATTATAATGATTTCTGAAGATCATGTGACACTGAAGACTGGAGTAATGATGCTGAAAATACAGCTGCACATCACAGAAATAAATTACACTTTAACAGAGATTCACACAGAAAACAGCATTTTTAGATTATAATAATATTTCACTATTTTTACTGTATTTTTGGTCAAATAAATGCATCCTTGGTGAGCATAGGAGACATCTTTAAAAAAAATCTTACAGATGCCAAATTTTTGAATGGCAGTGTGTGTGTGTGTGTGTGTGTGTGTGTGTGTGTGTGTGTGTGTGTGTGTGTGTGTGTGTGTGTGTGTGTGTGTTTTTCAATCCCGGTGGGGACTTAAACCTAAATAAACACTGACTCATGAAGAATTGTGTCGTATTATTCAAAAAATATGTATATATAGATTTTTTTTAATCACTGGGACACTTATACCAGAATAATAATCATGCAAAAGTTTAACAAACTCATCTGAAGGCCATGTGTATCTCAAACACACACACACACACACACACACACTACCAATACACATCACGCACCCACGCACACACACACACACACACACACACACTCTCTCTCACACATACACACACACACACACACACACACACACACACACACACACACAGTCAGAGAGAGTTTTATGGGGTTTTGATTTGTGTGGTTCAGAGAGAGAAACTCATTATTAAAATGTTCAGAGCAAATAAACAGCAGTTTGAGCAGAACAGAACCAGAATGTGGGTCAAGCTTTCTCTCCTGGAGTGACCCGAGTGTGTGTGTGTGTGTGTGTGTGTGATGGAAAGTTTAACAGGCTCATATGGCAGTCATTAACTGCAGTTCAACACGTGACACTGATGCCTCTAGTGTTCACTAGTGAAACTACAC
>NC_056585.1:28823263-28900763 GCF_018340385.1 Cyprinus carpio | reverse complement strand
TAAAAATATTTAAAAATTATTAAAAATAAAATAAATACAATAAAAAAATAACTATATAAATAAAATGTTTACTTTTTCTGTATTTTATTTAAAATATCAAATTGTATGGTTATAATTTTTCCTCATAATATTTAGATTTTGTTTTATTTCAATTAACAAAGATATTTTTGCATAGTTTTATTTAAAGATAACAACCCAGACAGACAACAGAGATTGAAAAATCCTGCACATCATTAAATCTGAATGGACGCAGGTCTAGAGGTTTCCGCAGTGCACTGCTGCGGTTTGTTACGTGGCCCAGCATCACGTAGCCTATAAATCTGTCGGGTCAGCGTAACGGGAAACATTTCGACATGACTCGGTTAAATGTTTGAGGTTTGCGCTGCAGCCCCTCAACCTACGGATGCCACGTGCAGCTCAGGACACGGCTGTAATTAGGGCCCTCACCGCAGGACATACGATGGAAAGACTGAGGAAAGCTGGAGTAATACCAGCATCTGCTGCTGCTCATCCAGCTTCACTTCTGTCAGATTCTTAGAGTTCTCAAGAGCTTTATGCTTTCTAAGGGCTGCAACAACACCCTTAAAGAGACAGTCCACATTCTGTCATCATTTACTAAACAACATGTTTTCGAGAAATTACCATTTAATGAAAGTCAATGGGGTCCAACATTGTTTGGACCTTAATGTTCTTCAAAATATAATACAGGTTTGGAATGACATTAAAGGTGAGTAAATGATAAAGAATGATCACATTTTGGTTCATTCAAAATAAAAAAAATATATAAAGGTGAGTTTGATAAAGTAGAATGATCACATTTTGGTTACAAAACCCTTTAATACTCAAATTTGTATAAAAAAAAAAAAAAAAAAAAAAGCACCATACAAGTACTTAGTATGAGTCATGTGCTTTATTCCAAGTCTTATGAAATCATACGACAGCTTTGTGTCAGAAAGATAAAAAGAAAGTTCTTCATTGAAAATCTAACTCCGTGATGCAGGTTCAATACGAGACGTGTCTCAGCAGGTTTGCCCTTGACTGTCAAACATCACTGGTTCTTTCGTGATGTCAAACCCGGCCTGGTTTTGGCTGACCTGAACGCAAGCGCGAATGAGATTTGAGAGCTATACTGCCTACACAAAGCTATTTAAAGCAAAGTACTTTTTTTAGAAAGCCCCAGTGCTGTTATTTTTCTATGTATGAACAAATAGTTTAGATATTATGCAATATTTTGTTTGTTTCAAAAAAAGAAAAAATATCCATTATACATATGTACAAATATTCAGATAGATATTTCCAGGGAAGGTCAGTGTTCACAGTTGTTGTTTGGATGCATGTGTATTTGTCACTTTAACTAGAGACATGACGAACTGGATGCAGAATCGGCTTTTCTTATCATCCGGACTCTGAAAACACAAGGTATTTCACGTGTGAAAGCTGTCAGAGATATCGCTGGCTCCTTTCTGTGAGAGATCTAGTCTTGAGATACGGGGTAAAAACTTCAACACAAAGCATTTTTGTCATGGTGTCTAGAGGCTTTGTGTTGAATCGGGACACTGCACCCATATCCAAACACTGTATAACTTACAGTGAGCGATAACAAACTTGGAAAAGATTTTAAGGCAAGACATTACAGGTGAATAAGGAAAAAATATATATGGCTACTATACAGCACCATACTTTCCCGAGTCGATTAATGACAGTTTAATTATTCTGCATGACACATTTCCTGAAATGTTATGTATAAATATGCAAATAAGGCATTAAATCTGCACTAATTTGCATACGTTTCCAGAACATACATCTGATCATTGGATAAAGCCAGGTTCAATATTCTTGTTAAAGGTTTTTCCAGAGGAAATACTGGATTTATCCATAAATCAGAAAATTCTGTCAACAGGCAGAAAAAATAAAATAAAAAGTGACCATGTTTGTAGGAATAAAATGTTGTATAAATTTTTTGGTGCCTCTACGTGCTGTGTGGAATATTTTTATGTTTGTAGTAATAAAACATAAATCCCTGAATGATATAAGGAATAAAATGTTGTATAAATCAGTGTGAGTGATGTGTGAACAAACCCCTCACATGCTGCTGAAGTGCAGAAACAAACTTTTGAAATCTACAGATGCAAATAGATTAAGTGAAATAAAACAAACACTTGAGGTTTTTTTATGGATGTTTTCTGTCCACTAGTGTGAAACAACAGATGTTATAGAAGCAAAATAGCCCAAAAGCTCAAATTTGATGAGTGGATGAGAAAACAATGGTTTGGTCCTGGAGCATTTTGCTTTAATCTAAAGTAGATTTGATATTTGTAAAGACAAGATGCATGATGCTTACCCGCTCAAATCTGTCACGGGGCGTTTCTATGCTGCTCAGGTCCCTCTTTCAGTGTAAGTTTGTGGGTTTTGTTTTGTCAGATCAGCAAGAGTAATGAAGAAGAAATACTTAATGAATTGCTTTGGCAGAAAAGCAGATATGTTTATTAAGCACTTTAATATGTCAGAAAATCCAGCTCATAATACAGGAAATTGAATTTCAAAATGTGAAATTTTTTTCATGTACACGGTCAGCTATTTACAATCAATCTTCTCTTGAAATGAACTCCAGGCTCAGAACCAAAACAGCTGAACAAAGGAGAGAAAAAACAAATAATAATAATAACTCGGTGAAACAGATGGCTTGAGATTTCTGAATACTGTCCAGGGTTCATCTTCATCTTAAAAGACTCATTCTCAGTCTGTCCTTGTCCTTGGCTTCATAAAGTGTCTTTCTGTAATTCTTCAGAGGACAAGCTTTCTGATGCAGTTACACCCAATATGGCCTTACTGAGAGTCTCCTCTCATAGCAAACAGATGTCTGAAATCCACTCCACACCCGCCCCGTTCTCCCTCCCCCACAGAGAGCCGAGGCTCGGAGACATGAGATCCGGCTTCACAAGACCGTGGGCTTTTTGTGTTTTAACTTTGGCTTGAGGAGTATACATTTCAAACCCTGTCCTGAAATCCAAATATTACTGCGGTTTGCTGCTTGGAATGAGTAAAAAGCACAATGACCTTTCGCTGACCTTATCATCAGAAGTCCCTGACGTCGCCTGCCGCTTTCTCACCGCCACACATTCTACCCTCATAGGATGCGGCTTGTTGCATTTTCTTCAATCGCTGAGAACTCTGCATTTAGCACCAAACTCTAGTTAACGATACACTATCGGTAGTTTAAATATGCAAATGTAAATAGAGGAAAACAAACAAACAAAGACAGGTCCCACAGGGACTAAATAATGAAGTATGGTAAAGCCAGAGTTACTCTTCTTTAAGGGCATCAATAATGCTACAAACATAATACAGAGTTAAAATAAAAAATAATAATTAAAAAAAATATTATAATAGGCAACGTCAAAACACAGCACCATGATATTAGCAAATATAGCACACACGGAAGCGGCTTTTTCTCCAAAATAAATATGTGCGAAGAGTAAACTAAGACTGGTTTCGTGATTTTATGAGTGCACCGAAGGACTAATGGAGACGGTAAGAGATTCAAAGATGTGAATACGACGGAGAGTTTGCGATATCTGTCAAAGGAAACAACGTACTCCAGCGGCACATTGCTGTCAGTTGCACTTATACAGCTCAAGACAAAACAAACAGAAAAATTTACATTTCTTTTTTAAAGTAAACTCTGATAAACAAACAAACAAAGCATTTAAAGGCAAAAAAAAACTAAATACAATTTAGCTTTTTAGAGTTAAAAAAAAAAAAGAAAACAAAGGAAGAAAGTGCATCCACTGCCTATTAAATATTAATGCATTAAATTAAAAGCGTCTGTGTGCATCATGGTCACCACAAGAAGGCTGGAGCATCGACAGGCACAAGTATGAATTTGCATCACCGCTCGGCAATAATCCCTCTTCGGTTCTCTCACATTCCTTTCTTCTTGAGATGTTCCAACAGAGAAGTGTAGAAATTGGTTTCAGTTCTTTTGCGGGTGAAAGCGTTCACTTTGGCACAGTCTCTTTCTGAATGACGAATTAGGATTAAGACATCTGAAATGGCATCAAAACTTATTGAGTCAGTATTTGAGAAGTTACTGGCATTCTCACAACACGTATTTAATAACAAAGACCAGATTTTTAACTAATATTCCTGTTGCTTAGATATATCACGCTGCCCTTTGCAGTAGAAGAGCATCTAAAAAGCAAAAATATACCACAACAGTAGCATTTAGAAGTTTGTGGTACATGCATCATAGTTTGAGAACCACTGACAAGGTTTATTAAAAGACAAAAGCTTTGTACTCTATATATATTTATATAAACGAATCACCACTATAAACACTACAAAATTACAGCTTTATGTAATAATACACTGTAAATCGACATGACAATCTAATAATACTGTGAATGTAAGTTACAAATGTGCTTTTAGCCACAAAATCTCTTAACTTTAGCTACTGTGCAATAGTCTTTAAATGTCATGTACTCACCAGTTATAAGGGCGTCTCTTTTTTGCAGTTTAACCCAGAGTCTGATCCTTCAATTTGGAGCTGTAGGGCTTGTTTCAAGCTTAATTCAGTCTCCCCTATTGGGTAACTGTCCAGAAAGTCCTGGTGGCCCCTTTTGGGAACAGTTCTGGGGACTGAAACTCTCCCAAGAAAAACCTGGTTTCCCTGTTGGTGGTATTTGGGGTTGGTCATAATGCCGTTCCTCTTCTTCTCTGCACAGCTCTGGGGCTGAATGTAAAACTGCTCCTGCGATTGGACAGAATCCAGAGTGCTGGATCTTCCCACCATGATCTTACACTGAGGATCTTTAACTGCAATGTTGGACGCTGGCTTATTGAGCACAAGCCTTTTATCAAATTGGGTAAGTTCGTACTCAAGAACCTGGCTCTGTGAATAAGAGCCATTCTTGCTTTTCTTCTTCTCACCAGATGTTCCTTTGTTTGAGAAGTTTTGGCCATTCTTAGACGCTTTGGTGGACTTGAGGCCTGGCTTGACCTGACTCCAATCATACTCGCTGGTTGGAGAGCCAGGCTGAGTGCCGATGGACCTGGTGGTGGAGGAGGGAGAAACGATTGATTGACGACTGCGACTGCGAGGCAGTGAATGCTGCTGGATCTGTTCAATAAAAGAAAGGGCATGGACGCTGTCAATGGGGACAGTCTGGGCAGTCGCAGTCGATGAAGTGGTCCTCAGTGAAGAGTTCTTAGAACTTTTGAGTGAGTTATTAGAGAGGGAGGACTTCTGCCGGTCCACGGTTGAGTCTGGAGACTCAGATGGTGAGCTGAAAGCATGAATAGGTCCATTGGATTGTCCTCGCCCTGCAGAATGCACGTCGCCAGCTCCTGTGCTTCCAGAGCTGCTGGACTTTATAGTGAGTGACTGTACTTTCCCAGTAACCGAAGCGGGCGTTTGCTGCTCCATGGTGTGAACTGGAGACGGGTTGCAGCCATTGAGACTTGTGGCACCGTATTTTTCCAAGAGTTTGATTATGGAGGTGTGACCACCTTTGGCTGCCACTCTCATGGCAGTGCGTCCAAACTGATCCGCGTGATTTGGATCTGCACCATGCTCTAGAAGAGTCTGAACCACATCAATGTGCCCCTCTTGAGCGGCAATGCCCAGAGCTGTAGCACCTTGATTGCATGTGTGGTCTACAACGGTGCCATTTTCTATCAAGATTTGAACAATCTTTATGTGACCCTGCCAAGCTGCCGACTGGAGAGTGGACCGTTTCTCATTATCACATGAGTTCACATCCGCATGGTAGTTGATCAGTAATCTGACCATCTCTACATGGCCTTGCCAACACGACACATGTAAGGCCGTTCTCCCTTCCAAATCACTGGCTTCAACATTGGCTCCATTTTCGAGGAAGTACTCCGCCATGGCTAGCTGATTCTCAAGTGCCAAGATGTAAAGAGTTGGGCGACCATCTGCATCCTTGAAGTCAATATCGGCCCCATGGCTCAGCAACAACTCCACGATGTCTCTGTGTCCCTCTAGTGCTGCAACTCGGAGAGCATTTCTCCCATCGTACCCTCTCTGGTCAATACATGACTTGCTCTCCAGTAAGATGTGCACACAGTCATAATGACCCTCTTGAGCAGACAGAATCAAAGGGATACGTCCATCGTTGTCAACCTCTGTGCAGCGGGCACCTTGTTCAATGAGAGCATCACAAACTTGTCTGTGTCCCTCAAAAGCGGCCATGTGCAGCGGCGTCCAGCCTGCGTCATCTCTGTGGTTTTCATCCAGTCCTCTGTCCAGCAGAGTTCGGACAACCTCCACGTTCCCCTGTGCGGATGCAATGCTCAGCACAGTCCTGCCTTCACTGTCGATACTGTCCACTGCCGCACCCCAGAAAAGCAGAGTGTTGACAACTGAAGCGTGTCCCATAGACGCTGCAGCAAGCAGAGGCGTCCTCCCATTGTTATCAGTGTGATCAACATCCGCTCCACCTTCTAGAAGCAGATCAACCACATCCACATGGCCTTCGTAGGCAGCCACAAGAAGTGGGGTCATGCAGTCTTTGTCGCAGTGGTCTACCTCGGCTCCACGGTCAATCAGCAAGCTCACAACGGCACCGTGGCCTTTGCTGGCTGGAACACAAAGAGCAGCGACGGAGAGTGCTGTCCTGCCATCCACATCCTCATGGTTCACCTCAGCCCCATGATCCAACAGATGCTCTACAATTTCTCTGTGACCCATGTACGCTGCAGCGATCAGCGCCGTTCGTCCTTCATTATCTGCCTTGTTGACTTCGGCTCCGTGCTGAAGGAGGTTGAGGACAATATCTTCATGACCTCCCCAAGCGGCAGCTCTCAGGGCAGTCCTACTGTCAGCATCTGCGCAGTCCACTTTAGCACCTGCATACAGGAGCGCAGACACAACTTCCGAGTGACCTCCCCAGGCTGCAGACCTAAGGGCGGTCCACCCGTCATGGTCTGTGTGATTGATGTTAGCATCACACCCAATGAGACAGTTGACCACCTTGGTGTGGCCCTGTCTAGCTGCCAGCGTAAGTGCTGTCTGTCCATGGCTGTCCTCCAACTCCATGTTGGCTCTCCTGGAGATAAGAAGGTTCACGACATCCAGATTTCCGCTGTATGCAGCATTGGCTAAAAGAGTTCTCCCGTTGGAGTCAGTTTGATTAACAGAAGCGCCATTATCTAGTAGAGTTCGAATTGAGTCCTCGCGTTCCAAGGCCTGTTGCAAAATGCATGAAGCGTGGTCATCTTCATTGCTGACGTGAGCCCCAGCTTTGACCAGTAGTTGGAGTACCTCCTGTTCTTTTGGGATTGAAGTGGAAAGGGAGTCTTTAGCAGGGGTGCCATTCCACACCATCCAAAGGGCAAGATTAAAGGGCTCAATCTGCAGGTTCGAGTTGATCAGGTGGTAGGCAAACTCCTGCACTTCTAGAGGCTTAAGCTGCTTTGCTCTGCACGTGTAAATCATGGCCATCATTCGATGTCCTTCTGCTGCATTGCAAAGGTATTTTTGTGTGCAGTGTTTAACATCCAGAAGCCATTCAGCAAAGCTGTAGTGAAATAAGATCTTAGTACTGCCAAGTCCATCAATAAGCAACTTAGAGAGAATGTCCATCTTCTTCTGAAAATCCTCCATCGTCAAAGCCATGTTTTTAGTCCAGACTGCATGATAGAGCTCCCTGACAGTCAGCGGCCTGCAGGCAGCCAGAATCACATTAAGGATGGGCTGGACTTTGGCGAACTGCTTTCTGACAAACAGTCTCTGGCAGAGCCAAAGGTAGAGTCCATTCAGTGTTCCCGGTATGTCTCGGATTTCCCGCAGCATGATGAAGTTCTCAACCACTCCATCAAGAACACGCTCAAGGTACAGGAAGCAGCCGCTGCTCTTGATGTGAAGCTGGTTCAGCATCTCTGCTGTCTCCTTGGTAAGGTGTTGTCTAAGGGCCTCCTCCTGGTCTAGGCGGTGAAGGATATATTGCTGTACATCTTTTACAATGTAGGCCTTCCGTAGGTCATCTAGGCTGATCTTACGGAATCCTACAAGAAGGACAAAGACAAAAGGTGATTAGTTTGGCCTGAAGTCCCTACAAAGGACTACTAGTGTCACAGTGAGGTTTACACATGACATTTCTCATTGAAAAAATTCAGTAAGCTCATTTTGACTGCATATTTGATCTGGTGATGTCAGCTACAATCTGACATGCATTTTCATAAAAGATTTAGTTTTACGTTAAAAAATTAGGTTAGCTTTGGAAAGATGGGTGTTCAAAAACAAAAATATGAGATAAACATTATATTTATCACAAGACAATATAACAATTTACATTCCTGTTTACAAAGGTTTTCATCCCCTTTGTTCCTAGTATATTCTTATCAATAAATGATTGCATCTATCATAGTTTGTGTGTGTGCCCCTCAATTGTGAAAATCTCAGAATGTGCTTTTTCTAACTCAAGACAGGATCATTTATGTTCATTCAGTTGTTCTTTTGCTTTGTGGACTATATCTGTTATGTGAAACAGCTTCATCCAGCCAATACTAAATAAAAAAAAACAAAAAAAAATGCTTTTTTTTTTTAAAATGTTAGACATCTTGCAGATACCGCAAGAGGAATGTAAACTTGTGCACTCAACGGCATCAGCAGCTTTGCAAACACACACACAGGGACCTTCATCTTCATGCACAATATACAAAACTCAAGTCCAGCAGTGACAGATAAAGCCAGTTTTCCTACAGAAAAGATGAATGGAATTTGCTTTGTTTTCTCTAGAAAACAAAACAAGACGTGTAATGATTCCTGTGGCAAAACTAGGTCACATCTGCAACTTCACAAAGTATGAGGCGCACTCGAGAGTTTCACATAAACTGAAAAGAGACTTCTGCTAAATAAAACAAGATAGAACCAAGGGCATGGATGGAAATTAACTTTTTTGGATTTCGAAATCTACCAGCCACTCAATGTTTTTACCGGCCACTTTCTTGTTTTTAACCGACAATGTGTAACTGCATGTGAAAATTAATACTACAAGATCTACAATACTAAGCAGTTTATTTAATCTCAAGTCTCAATGAAATACTGACATTTTCTCTTTCAGTGATGCTCAAAAATGCTGCCTATCTAGGCAGCTTACTAGGTTTTGAAACAGGCGACTCTTGCTGAAGTAGCTCATTCTCTTAACTCCGTAGCCCAACCGGATGATACACTGCACTCAACTTTTTTAATGCACAGAAACATTTTGGCGATATTCTAAACAGTTTTCATACGCATTAATAATGTTGTATTTAATTCCAAAGTAAAGGATTCACCAGTATAAGTGTATTTATTTATTTATTTTTTTGTGGTTGAGGGAACACATGGGGAAAGGTCCCCTGTTCAACACTGTATCACTGAAAGAAATCTCGGCTCGCAAACTTTTGCGCCATCGACAAATGAACGCACAGCGTTTTTAATACATAGTTTTTACGCGTCTCGTCATGCCAGAGCTGTCAAACATGTGTAACGATACAATGTTGTTTCTACAAACAAAAATGAACAGTGTAACAACTTCTGAAAAAGTAGGCTACTTGAAGACTGGAAATAAAATGCATCCCCCGGACATCAGTTGTTAGACACCGATAATACTGTTTGTTAGTTTGCTTATTATGCCGTTAAAAACAATAAGATAAACACAAACTGTCCATATAATCTAAAATGTTGCAAAATGCTGGAGGAGAATGAACTTACAGGGGTTTGAAAGAGACGTGACAGTATGCGGAAATTTGTGCGCGATAAATTCAACTCTTCACGCGATCTTGTATATCATGAGCGCTTGCTATAAAACGTACTGTAAAATAACCAACGAATATATCACTCCGCCAGCGGCACTAACTTCAGCTGCAAACACTGTACTGGGAACAACACGCCGTTTCGAGCCCGGTTTACACCGCCTTTCTCCACGGAGCTGCTTCGGATGGTATTACACTTTGTTGCGTGTTGTACACACACCAGGGATGGAAATGAACTTTTTTGTCCACCGGCCAGGTGAAACAGTCTGCTATTTTTATTTACCCACCACGGTGGCCGGTAAGTGAAGCGAGTTTACCCGCCACAACACAAAATTACCTGCATTTGGCTGGTGGCGGGTGCTAATTTCCATCCCTGACCAAGGGTTTTACAAACAAGCACTCATGCCAACAGATGTCAAGGCATTCTACTTCAGATACAGTAAGTGCAAATCCTATAGTTTTTTTTCAGGGTCGGCATGCATGTTTATCAGCAGCCCAAAGGGCAGATCGAGCATTTTATGCACATATTTCATTTACAGTTCCCATGGACTCAGACACACTGAGGTCAAAGGAAAATAAAAAAAACATGAACTCCTCTAAGTTCGTTCACGTCTCAATCTTTCTGCAGCCCCACTGGTGGGAGAGCAGAAAAACATTCCTTTTCCATTTAATTTAATTGATCGCTCAATCATTCAATCTATACAACTCCATTTTCTATGGGAAAGAGGATAAAAATAGGCCTACTTCCTCTCTAAAAGGAGCGTGTTTAC
Organism: Cyprinus carpio; assembly: GCF_018340385.1. Classification (NCBI taxonomy): domain Eukaryota; kingdom Metazoa; phylum Chordata; class Actinopteri; order Cypriniformes; family Cyprinidae; genus Cyprinus; species Cyprinus carpio. The sequence goes on along the minus strand of NC_056585.1, from coordinate 28,890,237 downwards.
AACAATCCCAAGTAAATACAATACTCTTTTTCAAGCCAAACCTCAGAACAGTGTTTCAGTCTCTCAAAAAGACAAACCAGCAACACAAAAACAGAATACAGATTACATCTTTCCCGACCAGTCCCTTAGAGTTTAAAAAGTTCACAAAACCCCTTTGAATGAGATTATATAACGTCCATGTTTCTGAAAGGGCTCTGGAGTTATTTTCTTTGTCTTTGGTGCTTAAGGCCCGAGGCTGCCATCAACAGCTGAGGTTTCCCAAATAAAACCTGAGTGAAATCTAATCCGGGGCATGAATGACAACAGAGGCACACCTGTGGACAATCATTCCGCCTTCATGCCATCTTTTTTCTTCTTCTCCTTCATACTGTTGGCTTTTAATATCCAGTTATAGAGTGCATTAGTGCCCGCCCACTTTTTCAACAGCGGTGGTTCTGGAAGCATTTTTTTTTTCATAGAGATTTTTAAAAAGTCTTTGTTAAAGCATTATAAACCACGAACCAAGCCAACTAGCTAAGATGAGAATCACAACATTACAAACTTTGATTCGAAGCAAAAAAAAAAAAAAGTAAATCGGACAATAATAATAAGAGTACAAGACTGTGTTCTTAATGGCTTTAGTGAAGTAAAGAACTACAATCCCATGAATCACTGAAATGACATTAATTGAAATAAAATGATGAAGAAATATAAAAACATTAATTTAAAGTTGTTGGTTATGTCTGTAAAAACAATACATTTTAAGTTCATTGCAAAAAATATGCACAAATATGTAAGTATTTTGAGAGCATTTAAGAGACTTGATCACGACATTTGCAGCACTTCACGGGAGTGGGTGGAGCTTCATGAGAATGGGCGGGGCTAAAGATATATTTAGATGCAAGTGCTCGCAGCGACTCTGATTGGTGGAATTTTCTCCACAGCATCATGGGTAATGTAGTTTTCATCATGAATTCTGCTATTAAACTCGATTCTTTTAAAATTTGACTTGACTTGAGTTGACTTGAACAGATGGGTTCAACAAAAGCATACAACTGATTAACAACCTCAGAGCTCACAACAGGTCTGTCTTTGAAGATTCATTTGTTATTTTATAACATTTTGCTCCAGTTTACCACAATAAACTTTAAATGATGTTGAACAGGTCAATAGTAGCAGCATATACTGCAGTTTACAACCCATGTTCTCTCTTTGAGCCCCGTCCCGTCTAAAGGGTTGTTTTTGTCATTAGTGAACTAACTGACCCAGACCTTCACCCTGCCTTCAAAACACACAACAGTCTCCATGCCTTCAGCCTGTGTGTCTCCAGATGAAGGAAATAGAAAGGCTGAAAGAGGAAGGGGCCTTGCAGGGGGACTAAAAGTGGGGCAGTGGAACAGATGACCCAAATATGTTATTTGGCCGGCGGGTCCTGCACGTAACTAACTCATCTGTTTAAGTGGGTTGAAGGGATGTTGGGGTTTGGAAAGCTGCCACTGGTTAAAGAGTTCACCGGGTTTAGAATACAGATTACAAATTACTGTCTAGTAAATACTGGAGGCATTCCAAACGTTCATCTTTTTAGTCTTCTAAAACAAATTGTAGCCAACCAAACCTCTTTCATTATGTTTTCAGCATCCTCCCAAACACATGTAGTTTCAATCGGAGGCGGGAGGTTGAGGAAACCCAGACAGGATGCCGGTGCACAATCTGACCCTGTTCTCCATGTTTCCAATGAAGAAAACGTGGTTCTGTGCCAAATTCTTCTTAATCTTATTAATACATTATATATATATATATATATTCAATACAATTATACTATATTGCATCATATATAAATAACAGATATATTTTACTTTTAAATATAGCAATTATATAAATTATATTAAATTATTAAATTTTATAGAAGTATTTGTATTAAACTATTAAAAAGAAAAAAAAAATTCTAATGTTTGTGTTTGTTATTTTTATATAGATTTAGATTATTTATGTTTAAGCAAATATAAGGTAATAAAGAAATTATGTTAGCAAGCAATTAACAAATAGTTTAAATTCAAGTATAAATTCAATCTATACGTTCATTAAAAAAATAGTTTATTAAAAATAATTAATTATTGAATATTATTTTATTTGATTATTATTTTGTGATATTATTTTAATGTTTTTATGTTTGTTTGGTTTTATGGCCGTTTATTAAAGTATTCTGCTGCTTTATTTCACTAAATATTTAATCAGCACAAATGACAGAATTATGACTGACTTCTAATAATACGAACATGCAATAATATATTACTATGAAATAATAATGTATATAATATATAATGTAGCCGTTAAATTATCGATTTTTCTTTTATGCCAAAAATCATTAGGATATTAAGTAAAGATCTTGTTCCATGAAAATATTTAGTAAACTTCCTACCGTAAATATATCAAAACTTAATTTGTGATTAGTAATATGCATTGCTAAGAACTTAATTTGAACAACTTTAAAGATGATTTTCTCAATATTTACATTTTTTTGCTCCCTCAGATTCCAGATTTTCAAATAGTTGTATCTCAGACAAATATTGTCCTCCTAACAAACCACACATCAATGGAGAGATTATTTATTCAGCTTTCAGAAAAATTGACCCTTACGACTGGTTTTGTGCTCCAGGGTCACAGATGTTAACAGATCACGTTTTGTCTTGTCTTTAACACATAACATAATAGAAAAATTCTGTATCATAAAATCATTTGGAGATGCGAGTGCATTCACCGTTCACAGTGTTTTGTCAGAAACTCTACAACACCTGCTGATAAAGCCGTCAGAGAACAACATCCACCCTGCTGTTATATTCAGGAGATGCTGCAGGCTGTTTGGGAGGAAACTGGATCTTCCACCATAAATGAATTCATCAATCATGCGATAGAGCGACAGACAGGTGTGCTTACATAAGGAGTGGCCTTTGTGAACAACACTCGGGTGTGTGAACTTCACATGCTCGTATTCAGTCAGCTTGTGTTCCCACAGTAAAGAGAGATTTCACCAATGAGATCATCTCAAACTGTCTGCAATGAGATTCAACTTTTGTTTAAGTCTCTTAAGTGTCTCAAGCAACACGCGAGCACCGTATAGAGTTTCTTTCTGCGTCCTCCTGCACTTGAACGGACAAATACATACATATCAGACCCATTAAAAAGTGTTTAAAGTGACCGCGCCTAATTAACCAACTGCTGTCGGTGTCCTTCATGTTAATTAAGCTTAACAAGGATTCATCTATATATTTAATTCACAGTGAAAAATTTTATTTTACATTCAAGTATTCAATTTCTGTACTTGAACATCTTCAAATCAAAGCATCTATTTATTTATTTGTGTTATTGCTTGTAATTTGTTCTTATTTACTGACTGCTCACCAGTAACAAAGAAAATAAGTGTTAATGTTGCAAAATTAATCAATTATGAAAAATAAGTCAATTTCAGCAGCTCAATTATTCAGATCAATTCAGTTCAAGCTTTGTGCTCATCTGATGTCAGTGCAAATGAGTGAATTGCAACTTTTCAAAGAACTATTACGATTGTGATTTAAAATGCAATTTAAAAAAGAAAAGGTTTGCAAAAATTGGCCATCATAATTATATAATAATTGCTATATAATAATAATAATAATAATGTTGTGATTATATTAATGTCTATAAATAATATTAGTAATAATAATATTTATTATAACTACTAATACTAATAAATAAATAAATTAATTAAATGCACAGTGCCGCATCATTCTGAAACACGCATTGCATATATTTATTTAATTAAATTGTGGCCTTTGTGAAATGGTAATCGCACTAAACCATACTGCGATTTCGGTTTTACTTCAATTAATCTCACAGCCTTAAGTCAAATCAATAATATTACTAAGCATTAATTGTCTTTTAAACCCTGAGATAAGCTGATGCTTAAACTGAATATAGCCAAGAGCTGCATTACATCTCCTGAGCTGAGCTAACATGACTAGTTAAACTTATCGGCAAGATTATCGTTAGATTACTCAATGATCAAAACAGTCATTAGCTGCAGGTCTGCGTCTGAGTTAAGAGGGTGTTTCTGAGATCATCTGCTGTTGATGTGGTCTTTCCAGTCCGTCTGAAATAGAGACGTAACCATCCAATGTTAAAGCGGCACAGAAACCCTAAACCCCAGCACGTGTGTGTCTTGATTACGTGCTATTTTAACTCGTTCTGAGGTGAGGGTTCTGCATGAATGAAACATCGCTTGCCCGAAAACATGCAAGCGTCCGCTGCTCCGTGTTTGTAATTACTCCAGCCGAGCTCTTACTAAAGAGAGCAACGTTTCCTAAAATACACTTGAATCAGCAAACTTCCCAGACGCAAGCCGCCCAATTCAGAGCTCAAGTGTGTGTGTTCGGATCCAAATACGGTGTTCAGATTACACACAAGCGCTTCAGCAGTGTGTTGAGTCACAGGACCGGGCCGCTCTCACAGAGATAGAGAACTAAAATCATTATATACAAACATCAAATCATGTACAGACATGTTCTCTGCTGCAGAGCGAGATGAAAGACTGTTGCGCTATTGTTGAACCAGATGCAATGATGTGACTTTTTGTCTCAAATTCAACACATAATGAATAAAAACAAACTCACAGAAATTATAAAGATGGTGGCAAGCAACACAAACTAAGCATGAAATTTAGAAGTTGAACAGTCTTAATAACTCAAAAAATGTTTTTGGAGAGTGTAGGTTTGTCAATCTGATCCAAATAATGTTTTAAAAAAAAAAAAAAGTGTTAAAAAGCCTCAGCCAATCAGAACAGAGGATCCTCACGAGTCCGATGACAGCTCAAGGATCGGGATGTTTACAGGAAAGACAGAGACACCGGACTCTTCCTGCTCTCTCTGCCAACATGAAGCATGCATTTCTTCAATCTCTGCCACTAGTGTCTCTTTGTGACCACTTCAGAGGGTTTCGCACTGCCAGCTCAAGGTTAAATGTGTGCAGTGTTTCAGAAGACAGAGGGTGCAGCTTTGAGGATGTTTCTAAGGCAGAATCAGCAGTCCAGAGCATGATGGGATATGATTGCACCCACATAAATACTCCTAAACCTCATGCTGGAGAGTCTGGCCTATCACCAACAACAATATAGAACAGCCTGACCAGAGAGAGAGAGAGAGAGAGAGAGAGAGAGAGAGAGAGAGAGAGAGAGAGAGAGAGAGGAGAGAGAGAGAGAGACAGAGGAGATCACCCTTATCACTCTCTCCCATACAGTGAGAGAGAGAGAGAGAGAGAGAGAGAGAGAGAGAGAGAGAGAGAGAGAGAGACCAGAGAGAGAGAGAGAGAGGAGCGAGAGAGAGAGAGGAGAGACGGGAGAGAGAGAGAGAGAGAGAGAGAGAGAGAGAGAGAGAGAGAGTGAGAGAGAGAGACAGAGACAGAGACAGCGAGAGAGAGAGAAATTCCAAGGGAAGGAAACTTGAAGATTTTGGAGACACTCAGGGGGCAGATATACACTTCACCTGTGAACAAGGGGCCTGTGTGTGTGTGTGTGTGTGTGTGTGTGTGTGTTTCTTTCTGATCTATGGTGATTCCCGGCACTGCAAGTGGTGATTCAAAAGCATATTTCCAGCCGGGTTTCCATCCAAAGTTGCACAAAAATGGAATATTGCATAAAACGTGCGAGTAAGCACCGTTTCCATCCACAAGTCAAAGAGAATAAAATCATCTCTTCCTGATAAACCTGCAATAAATTTTACTAAGAAAAGTAGGAGAAGCCGCTGAATATAATAATTTTCATATATAATCCATGGAGGTATTTATTTGCATTAACCCTTTTTCGCACAGGTCTAAAACCACCAAGCGTAAAAACTTTTTGAATTTTTTTAAATTTGCCATTTACTTCAAGATGTGCATAAAAAAGGGAGATGGAAACATAGTCCCCTCTTTGTCCTGAAGTTCAGTTTTTCTAGTTAATCACTGTGTCGATACACACACATACACATACATTAATAACTGAGCACCAATAATAATTGATAATTACCATTTAAAACGTCTGTTGTCTCTGTGAATCTCTGTTAAACTATAATTTATTTCTGTGATGCGCAGCTGTATTTTCAGCATCATTACTCCAGTCTTCAGTGTCACATGATCTTCAGAAATCATTCTAATATGATGATTTGCTGCTCAAGAAACATTTCTGATTATTATCAATGTTGAACACAGTTCTGCTGCTCAAGTATCGAAACTCAAATTAAGAATAATTAATTTCACTGGTATTTCATCTTAAATTAGATGTTGGTATTGTGTCAACCTTACTTCAAACTCATTTAAACCAGCAGCAGTGTGGCACATGTTTCCCACAGATTAGCCTTTGACCCCGGGGCCCTGTCACCATGGGAACGGCACAGAGGTCACCGAGATCTGACCCTCACACCCAAACACTGCTAACGGTCAAACCTGTTAATGAATAAGCGTGAATCTGACATCTGACCCGTCTCCAGTAGCGTCTCAGTCAGACTCTGAATAACGTGATGAAGATCATAAAGGTCTCTTATGCCTTATAAGAGCTCAACACAACTCAAAAACACTCACATGTCGCTTCATGTCTGTAAACATCTCTGTATGAAGTTAAAACAACTGTTTTCTATGTGAAAATCTGTTAAACTGTCATTTATGTATTTTCAGCATCATTACAGTCTTCAGTGTCACATGTGCTGAACAATATTTTTGTGGAAACTGTGATACTTTTTTTTTAAGGATTCACAGAAAGTTCAAAAGATCGGCATTTATTTGAAATATAAATCTTTTTTTACATTATGAATGTTTTGTTTCACTGTTGATCAATTTAATGCATCCTTGATGAATAAAACTACATTTCTGAGTAAAACAGAATACTCCGAGTGAATCATGATTTTGTCTCTTAGGATCTGATTGAATCGTCGCTGTATTTGCCATGATGCTATTAGCTAATATAAACATTCACCACCAGCGGCCTTATATTAGCAGACAATGCAATAATGTGCACAATAAGAGCAGGAACATGTTATCCAGAAAGCAAACAGAGTGAATGCTGATGTCATGTTGACTTTAGAGCAGATGTTTATAATCTGTGGTTTAATGCATCTGATTTTAATGCTGGACATGAACCACTTCGGGATTTTGGTTGAACTTCTTGTCAGTAAACTAAAGTCAGTGTATACTGGTCATGGATGTTTACTGTGAGCCACCTCACACACACACACACACACACACCAAGTGTATTTTTACAGTCTGACCTGGATTCTGAAAGCCTGCAGCCTGTTTCTGTGCTGAGACCATTCTCACACACACACACACACACACACACACACACACACACACACACACACACACACACACACACACACACACTCCTGTTCACAAACATCTAAAAAAAAAACTCACATAATTTCTTCTCAGTGCAGCTGTGATGTCATCAGAAACACAACACAAACAAAAACTAAATGACTGCACAACTGAACATCGGAACATTAATATCAGCTTGTGGTTTGCAATGTGTGTAAAATGATGAACACGTGGCAGATGAAATGGAGAGAGTGAAGCACAGGCTTATATTTTCAGTGATTTATAAAAACATACTGCAACTTTTGAAACTCAAATCCGCAGTGAAGGAAAGAGCATTTACTGAAGCTAAACTGCAAAAACGTCTCGTCCAAAAATACATTTACACATCAATATTACGGATTCAAATGACTCAAAGACCACGTACACACTTGCTCATCAATGGATGCTCTGCAGTGAATGGGTGCCGTCAGAATGAGAGTCCAAACAGCTGATAAAAACACACTCCAGTCCATCAGTGAACATCTGGAGAAGACAAAAGCTGCGTGTCCTGCATGTCTGCAGAAAGTGTTATTATGGATTATAGACTCGTATTTGAGTTAAAAACATCTTAATGCTGGATTTGTTTCATCTTTTGTTTTCTCCAGATGTTCACTGATGGACTGGAGTGCTGTGGATTATTGTGATGTTTTTATCAGCTGTTTGGACTCTCATTCTGACGGCACCCATTCACTGCAGTGAGAAAGTGATGCAATGCTACATTTCTCCAAATCTGATGAAGAAACAAAATCATCCTAATCTTGGATTGGCTTGATGGTGAGCATATTTTAATTTTTGGGTGACCTATCGCTTTAAATGACATATTTCAGTGGTGCAAGTAAATCACAGGGAAAAAGGAATGAGTCTTGATCGTTGGATCTGGTTAGAAAAAATAAAAATAAAAACCTTCCCACTTTAATAACTTCATATTCTGGAACGCTTTATGAGCAAAGCCCAAACAACAAGCCAAAAGATGCTTATAATAAGTGCCAATGTAAACTAAATCAAGAATGTTCTGGTGCAAGAAATCTTGAGAAAGTGTTTGGAAAAATAACTAAATCCAAGTTGAAATATAGAAATATATTATTAAAAACTAAAAACTTGTCTTTGAGATTTATTTCAAATAAAAACAAAAAGAATAGAGTGCAAAAAAAAAAAAAAAAGAAAAGAAACGTCAGAGTAGGAAAATCACACAACAGATTTAACAAACTCTGTCAATGAGGTGTTTTCTTTCAGACTGAATCCGTATGGCCAAATCAAACAGCCGCGTTTATCTGTCCTCACATAACACACGCTCACTGTCTCTCTGCTCATTAGAAATATTCACACATCTGCTGCTGATTTCCTGCTGCAGGCCTGAGAAACTCATCCAGCCTGATCTCCACTGACTCACACACACAACAACGTCTTTACTTTCTAGCACTGGGAGATGTTATGTTTTCAAATGAACACACTGCAATATTGTATTAGTCAAAAAAAGGAAACCAGTTATGTAACATTATTCATTTTTATGCAAAGTAACACAATAACAGACTCCCTGATGCACCACACAGACACAACTCAAAATCTCAAGGTCTGTAATTCAGTTCAGATGCTGATGTGATCTGATGAGTGATGTAAACACATGCAGTAATCTGATTATTAACACTCAGACTCAGGTGAGGTTGAGGTAGAGATCTTCACCTGTGAAGAGTTTGGTGATGTGTTTGTTCTGCCGGCGTGCCGAGCAGACGAGCAGAAGCCAGGGCGGGAAGAGCTCGTGATGGGCGGCCAGCAGCTCGGCGATGTTTGCTGACCTCTGATCTCTGTCTCCGGTCAAACAGCCCTCGTCCACTGAGTCCACCAGCACAAACAGAGCCTGAGACGGAGCCTTACAGCTCAGCAGCGGCAGCAACACACACCTGAGAGACAAACACACACTTACAACACATTCTCTGTCACATTTCAGATATTTTTGTTACAATAACATAAAAAAAAAATAATATTAATAACTGTCAGACTTAGTAAGTTATTTGTTAGTTATTCAGAAATCAGTTGTATTTTTTCCAAAAATTCTATTTTATTTTCCCCAAAATTTTATATGTTCTGTTTTAATTTTTCTTAATTTTGTTTTAATTGTTTAATTATTTTGTTATAATATTTTGGCAAACAAAGTGCGTCACACCAGAGCTTCACTGTTTAAATTCAATTAATGGAAGAAAAATTGTGTTATTCCTTAAATAAATAACTATATTATTACATTTTAAATAATAATAATAACAACAACAACAACAATAAAAATCAAATTATTAGTTATTTTTATTACTTCAAGAAGTGAATTCTACTGTGCAACAGTAATAGGCTATATTTCTGTCACAATTTCTTAAAGTTAAACCTTGTTTATAAGTTAAATAAGTTCAAATGTATTTTGACCAGTTGTAGTGAAGACCCTTCTAGTTTCTATGTGTAAATAATGATCGTTTTCTCAAATGGCGTAAAGCTGCTCTGGAGGTGAAGTTCATGTCCTCCTCATGCATCACGTGTGCTTCAGTATGTGTAGTTTACACATTAACACAGCAGTGCTTATGAGCTTTCATATTCAGACACTAGTTTATATTGGGATTTTAAAAAGTGTACAGCCCTACTTTTGATTTATCCAAAAACTGGCCCAATTCCGAGATATTCTGTGTTATAAATTCAATTTTCATGACTCGCTCTCATCAGCTCGGAGCCCGTAGACTCATGTGTTTGTCCACTCATTTCCTGTTTGTTTCTGTCATTATAATCACACACAGTTAAATGGACTCGATCATCGCTGCTGGAGACACTGTCATCTGATCACTGCAGAAGACTGACACGAGGTTTTGTTTGTTTTTAAATCTGATATTTGTACAGTAAAATCATGACTAATGTGCACACATGTGTCTGATCTCATCTGTCTCTACACAACCAGCAGAGATGAAGCAGTCATATCACTGCTCTATTATTCTAATACTGTATATGTGTCCGATCACACAGATGTCTCAGTCGGCACACGTCACACACACATTAACAGCGCGACGCTCAGAGACAGAGTGTGTTTGTGCATGTGTGTGGACGGACGCATGGCCTGAAATCTCCCAGCATGCACTGGGGCAGAGAAACAGCAGGTTTCCAGGTAGCAGTCAATCAGAACAACAGAGACATGAATCATTAAACTGCAGCAGTGGCACACATCACTGAATAGTAATTAGGCTTGTCACTCCACATCGTTATGAACTGAACAAAACCTTACAGGTTTCAGAATCCTTAATATCACCACATTACAAACTAATAACCCACATACATACAGCATACTAACATAAAGCAATATACACTATAGCCAATCTTAAGCACTGACATCAGCATCGAGAGAGAGAGAGAGAGAGAGAGAGAGAGAGAGAGAGAGGGAGAGAGAGAGAGAGTGAGAGTCTGAACTGCTGAATCATCTCTCAGAGATCGACAGAGACGGACTGAGCTCCACCCTGTTCATCCTTCATTAGTTACACCACATGACCAGCCCCCAATAAACCCCGTCTGTCCTGAACCAAATTAACAGATCCTGCTTTGGAACAGCGTTTAGTGCACGCTGACAAAATGGTCACGTACAACAAACAGTTGTTTCTGAAATCTGTTCTTGACATGTTACGATGTTTGAAGATGTCCTGCAATGACTGATCAGCACTGAAAGCACTTAACCTGCCTGCTGACCGCAGTAAAAACACAGACCTGATCAATGGGCTTCGGTTTACCATCACACTGTGCATTTCCTTCCACAACAACACCACATCCTCATCTGAGGTCTGACAGATCATGACTGAAACCGGCCTTCAAACTAAACCCTGTGAATCAACACAACACGAACACAAACTGAACTTGAAACAATCCTCTTCATTCATCAAGGATGCGTTAAATTGATCAAAAGTGACAGTAAAGACATTTATAAAGTTGTTGCTGTTTTTTTTTTTAAACTTTCTATTAATCTGTGAATCCTGAAAAATATAATGCATCACAGTTTCCACAGAAATATTGTGCAGCACAATTGTGTTCAACATTAATAATAATCAGAAATGTTTCTTGAGCAGCAAATGATCATATTAGAATGATTTCTGAAGATCATGTGACACTGAAGACTGGAGTAATGATGCTGAAAATACAGCTGCACATCACAGAAATAAATTACACTTTAACAGAGATTCACATAGAAAACATATATCTTAATTTGTAATAATATTTCACAATATTATAGTTCTGACTGTATTTTTGACCAAATTAACGCAGCCTTGCTGAGCAGAAGAGACTTCTTTCAAAAACATACTGACCCCGAACTGTTGAACAGTTGAGAGAACTGTTATTGAGTAAATTGACTCAGAATTCGGATTGATCTCCACCTTTTAACACAAACACACAGCTCTTACAATCATCTACAGATCTTCAGCACAACTGTAGAGTTCACAGAGTTCATGTGTTTGCTGCAGGTGAGACCTTCACTCGAGGTCACCTCCACACACACACACACACACACTGATTTCTGCGATGCAGAGAGGATCACAGTGAATGAATTTCACATACTGCACACACTGAAGCACGTGTGATGCTCGTAATGTTTTCAGCATCTGCTCTCTCTTTGATCTTTAGAACTGCTGAGTTCAATAGTATTTCACCTTTTCTTTTGAGGAAAAAAATAATCAAAATACACACAGAAACTCAAGTCTTCACTACAACTGCCAAAATTATTTATAATTAACATCTGGTTTAACTTTAAGAAATTATGACAGAAATATATTACTATTTAAAATTAAAATATATATATTTAAGTCAAAACAGCACAAGTGAATAGTGTAAATATTTTAACTAATAGACACCAACATACTTTCACCAGATGATTAATCACAGTTTGCACACAAGTTTTCTGAAATGTTATGTTTATATATGCAAATGAGACATTATCTAATTAAATATGCACTATTTTGCATACATTTCCATAACAGAGATTTCAACATTGGATAAAACCGGGTTCAAAGTTCTTGTTTGACATCAGAAAAAGGATTTCACAGAGGGGATTCTGGGTTTCTCTTTTTATCTCTCAGTAAATCAGATAATACGGTCAACGGACAGAAAAAAAAAGTGTTACATAAATTAATTTGATAATGTATCCAATAGACGACTTAATGTTTCACAATTCCTTTTTAATGGTTAAATAACATTTTAGTACAAAATGCATGTCAAAAGAACTGAAATCATGAAATTTAAAATTTAACAACAATTTATTACAAGTTTAACAAAAATTAGATTTTTAGGACCCTATTAAATCTGAATTATTTTTTCTAAAATCCATTTTTTTTTATTCCATGTTTTCTATCAATTTTTATTGTTATTATTTATTTATTTTTATTATAGCGCTCTTCTTTTGGAGTAACCAGAGGTTCGGTGTCACGATGATGATACAGAAGTTCATTAATTAAGCTTTAAAGCACTGAGCTTTCACCGCTTCTCCACCTCATCTGAAGCTGTAAGTGAAAGATCTACTGCTCTGAATCTCAAACGAATGCTGCTCACCTCTTGAACGTCTCCGCTGGGTTTCTCTCGCACTCTCCCGGCTGCAGGGCGCTCTGGACCGCCGGCTCTTTCACTTTCTCCTCGTATTCCGGCACGAGTCCCGACCGGAGTATCTGAGATATGAGCCCTTGGACGAAGCCGCTCACGCACAGTGTGTCCGAGTCCTCGGCCCGGCAGAAGTGGAAGCCCAGGCAGTGCTGGTGCAGGCCGCGATGGACACCGTGAACCGAGCTGGGCCACAGTAACTCCGTACACAGAGCCGTCTTCCCACTTCCGGGACCGCCGACCAGCAGAACTCCCCACGAGCGGCCCTTCCCCGCCCCGCCGACAGGGTTGAGCGGCTCTGCGGTTCCCGGGGCGCTGAGGTTGCTGGTTTTCTCCTGAAGGCAGTGCTGGATCTTGTGGAAGACCCACTCGCGGCAGTAGAAGCGTTTGCCCTGCAGCAGGCTGGTTTGGGCCATGATCTGTGTCCTGCGGGTCAAGAGCGGCGTTCAGATGTTACTGGGCATGCTCAAACCCTGAGAAGGCATCTGCGTAGACACCCGTTCATCATCATGATGAGTTTGAGTGACCCTTCCTCCCTTTGATGAACACAGAGGACCAGTGGACTGCAGAACTGGACCCTGAAGGTGAAGGGGTTTAATTCTCAGACCCTACACTGCAAGGTCTCCATCAAATCCATCCGTGTCTCTGAGATCACAGTGTTTGTCATAATGCAGCTCTGAGAGACTGATGAAACACCCTGAAACAAACACCACAGTCACCATTAAAGCCGACATGTAATCACAATTCACTCTGTTTACTCGTAAGATGTTATAGTGAACAATCAGCTCAAACTTGGTGCTAGCAACACAGTGGTCAAGGGTTTGATTCCCAGGGAATGCATGAACTGGTCAAATATACACTGAATGCAATGCATGTTGCTTTGGATAAAGCATTGGCCAAATTAATAAATGCTTAAATGTAAGCATTAATGAAATACATGTTTGTCTTCATAATCATTCATCAAAATTTAACTTGATCCACCTCCTAAATTTTATGAATGTCCTAAAAAATGTTGTTGATTTGCAATGATACTTTGATGCCCCCCAAAAACTGTGTTGTGCAGCACTTTCATTTGATTATGAATTCGATAAGATCAGCATTTAATAAACAATCTGCGATAATTCTTGTAGTTCAAACATGGCACTAGCGGTGCAATGGTCATGGGTTCGATTCCCAGGGAATGCATGAACTGATCAAATGTACACTGAATCCAAAGTAAGTCGGTTTGGATAATGCATCCGTGAAATACACAAATGCAAATGAACAATTCATTTGTAATCTTTCATAATAATTTGCTATGTCTCTGAAATTTCACCAATCCCTTCTAACCACCCACCTTCATATAAAGACATTTTTCATCAACCAATAATTTCCTCATAGGTAATCAATGCAAATGTATCCAGCAAAACAGATTGTAAACAGAGAGTCGTGTTGACTTTATACCTGTGCAAAAAGACCCATTTTAGAGCATCATAGGTTGCTTCGGATGAGCTGCCTACCTAGACAGCATCTTTGGCATGACATACAGCAAGCATTGTGGCCAACATTCAAAAGAGCAACGACCCACTCAAACATATGCAAATACTGAGCCAACTGTGAGCAGAAACACAAACCCTCAATAAGTGCACAGCTCGTGAGTCAGCAACCTTTCAGGGAATCTTAAGGCAGTGATACACAGGGTAACTTTTTGAGCAATGTCGCCAAGTGATGCTACTTGGGCACTTTCCCCTTGAGAATGGGCAACACATTTCTATCTAACGTATCATTCTCAATGGGAAAGTGCCCAAGCAACATCGCCCGGCAACACTGCTCAAAAAGTTGCGCGGCATATCATCATCTTTTGGGAAGAATTGGAATATGAGCTACATTTGATGTCCTGAAATGTTGTGGATTCGCAATGATTTACACATTTATGCCCCCAAAATTATTGGTGATTCACACTGATGCCCCAAAAATATTGGCGATTGATAAAAGATCTTACAACACCCCAAAAATGTTGTTGACTCACAAATCATGCCCCCAAAATATTGATTAAGAAATGATACTCTAATAAACCAAACATATGTGTGATTCTCAATGGATTTTATGATGCCCCAAAAATGTTGTTGATTCAGAACTGATTCCACAAAAATGTTAGTGATTCAAAATAGCCCAAAAATGCTGACTATTGACACACAGACTCCGCTAATGGAAAAAATGTTAATTCATGGCTGTCGACAAATAATAAAACCAACAAAGCCTGGTCACCACAGTTACTACTGTAAAATTACGAAATTAATATGGGATCTCTCTAAAATAGTGTTTGACAGCAAGTTTTATAATCTGTCAAATTTCTTTCTAATACTAATAAGTTAGCGGAGTTTGACTGTGGTAAGAATAACTACTGCAGTCGCTATTGTTTTTATCGGAAACTTTGGTCATCAGTGTTAAATTATCGCGAGGGCCGAATGAATCTCAGCGCTGCGATTCTTTAAACACCCATCGAACCAAATCAGCCCAAACACGCACCAGAACGCGACAAAAACAACCTACGGGTCACACACACCAAACCCGAGCTCCGCCCGTCCCGGGTGACAAAGACTCTGAGCGCGCACACACACACACACACACACACACACATATCACACGGGCTCCCGGGTTCCGTTCATCAGACATTCGTCTTCAAATTTAAAAACATTTATTTGAATCGTGACGGTTATTTTAACGGTTATTCTGATTGAAACAGCCCGTTCACTTTGAGCGAGAGCGAGAGCGACGCGACGCGTCAACACCAGCACGCTCATGCTGTCGGCGCCGCAAGCGTTGCGTTGATCATAATGGGAGCGTTCTAGTTTGTCGCGTCGCGTCGCGTCACTCGCGTTCAGCGTAGACGCGGCGACTCTGAGAGGAACTTCAGCGGAACGCGGTAAATATCTAATAAACACCTCACCTCCAGCGCGCCCGTCCTCTCAGATATCACATCTCACCCACAGAGAAACACTCTCGTGACGGTTTTCTGTCGTTATTCCCGATCCCGAATCTCCCGTGCACATTTTCCACTCGGGCTGTGTGTCGGTTTGTTCTGTGGAGCTCCTCCCGCAGACCGACGCTCGCCGAAGCCGGGACTCCGCCCATCGAGCGTGACGCGTGCGCAGGGGATGACGGGAGATGTAGTTCTGTCATACACACGCACGCTGACGTTGTAGTTCGTTAACGTCAAACAATACGAACCTAATTGATTATTGTATAGAAATGCAAGAAAGAAAAAAACAACAACGTATAAGTACATAAACATACATAAAATCTTGTATTTAAATAAATAAAATAAAAATAAACAATAAATTAATTTGCGCTACAAACCAGAAAGAGGTAAAGTACGCTTAAACAGCACTATTGACATTGAACTACATAGCTGCTCTCAGTGGTGATGTTTCTGCATTATATGAAACCTAAACCTGAAACCCAGCCAGCCAAACCAAAGAAGAGAATTGAGATAATTGCTGTAATTTTCTCTCTTTGTGTTGGTGGCAGGATATCTGTGCTTTGGGGGCCAGAAGGGCCCCGGCACTCAGCGCAGTCTGTCCTTCACACAGCTGTCAGGTGTTTCTGCTTTACCATCATCAAATGCAGCAAAAGTCATTATTAGTCAACACTTTTCATGGCAAAACACAGAAAACACTTGTCAGGTGTTTTTTTTTGTTTGTTTGTTTGTTTGTTTGTTTTGTTTTGTTTTTTTTTTTTTTTTTTTTTTTTTTTTTTGTTTGTTTGTTTTTTTTTTTTTTCATAATAGTTTCATTTGTTTGTTATGGATTACATTTATTTGATAGTAATATTGTGAAATATTATTGCAATTAAAAATAATGGTTTTATATTTAACTATACTTTAAAATTTAATTTATTTCTGTGATCAAACCTGAATTTTCAGCATCATTACTCCAGTCTTCAATAAATCAATATGCTGGTTTATTATCAATGTTGTAAACAGTTTTGCTGCTTAATATTTTTATTTATTTTATATATTTGGAAACTGATACTTTTTTCAGAATTATTTGATGAATAAAGTTAAAAATGATGAATTTATTTAAAAAAGAGATTTTTTTGGGTAAGGAATTTTTTTTTTTTGTTTTATTTTTTTTTTTCTTTATTTTTTTTTTTTTATTAATATTCAGAAAAGATGTGCTTAAATGATAAAAAGTGATGCTAAAGACTTATATTGTTTGAAAAGATTTCTATTTTAAATAAATGCTGTTCTTTTTAACTTTATTCCTCAGATACATATCACAGGTTCCAAAATAAATAAATAAAATAAATAAATAAATAAATGAAATAAAGCAGCACAACTGATTCCAGCATTGATAATAAATCAGTATCAATTAGATTGTTTTATGTATATCATGTGACTGTTAATAATGGAGTAATGATGCTGAAAATACAGCTGCACATCACAGAAATAAATTACAGTTTAACAGAGATTCACATAGAAAACCAGTATTTTAAATGGTAATAATATGTTACAATATTACTGTTTGTTCTGTATCTCTGATCAAATAAATGCAACCTTGATGAGCAGAAGAGACTTCTTTAAACTTTTGTGTACATGCATTTTCACGAATAACCCAGCTAACAGGAAATGTTCTCACAACTAACATCTTTACATGTTATATAATTCTTAGGATAAAACATTCTTAAAGTAATGTTTATGCAACGTTCTACTTTATTATTTGAATACACTCTCATAAAATTGAAAGAAAATGTTTTTAGAACGTCCTCATGATGTTATCTGAATGTTCTAAGAAACGTTTTTATAACATTTAAATAATGTTATAATGAACAAGAAAACAAGACATTTTAACATTCTTAGAATATCAAAAATAATCACTCAAATAGTAATATATTTTTGTTGAAAGTAAAGTTAGCAAAACGTTGTGAGATACATTTTTGTAACCTTTGAACAAAAAAAAAGAAAATTGGTCATTTTAATGTTCTAGAATCATTTCGAAACAATGTTTTTATAAACTAAAATTGCTACCTGAGAGCAATTAGTATATCCTAACAAGTGTTATGAACAAATGTTCTTCCAGTAATGTTAATAGAATGTTCATTTAGAGTTATCTGGTCTGTAATAATGTTCTCAAAAGGTTAGCAAAAAAACATTTATACAATGTTCATAGAAATTCTGAAATGTTTTAATCGATCATTCATCTGTTTTTTTAAATGTTATTACTTGTTTCCGAACGTTCAGAGAACATTTAAAAGTAACGTTCCCATAATGTTTGCAAAATTATAAAATGAAATGTTACTTTAAAGTCTGCAACAGAACGTTCAGAAATAATGCTTTCATAACTTAATGGAAATGTTAGCAAAACATTCTTAAACACATTTTTTCTTGTTAATCCTGTATATGTGAGTGTATTTGTGTTCCTCAGATGGCTTGTGTTTCTCATTAAAGCTTGTGTAAAAATCACAGTGACAATTTCCGAACAAAAAAGCACGTCAGATGCCTTAGACAAACAAAAAAGCATTAGTGTGATGTGGATGAGAGCAAGATAATAATAATCACATGTAAATGAAGGACAATTACCAATCAGGTAAAGCAGAAGATGGAGAGAGGAATAATTACAGTCAGTCAGACTGGCTCTCTGTTCGGTGTCCAGTGACGGGTTTGTGTCATCACTCTGACCTCTGAAGTGTAAAGGTCAAAGGTTAACAGTGTTCTGACCCCTCATCTCCGTCCTGTCACCAGCCCTGCAAACTGAGCAAACGAAAACTGTATGCTTCTTAATGAATGAGGATGATTAATACTGTTAGTGATATCTCCAGATGAACTCTTACTGGACTGAAGCAGCTCAGCTTTACTTGATTCTCCGTCAATCATGTTTTAGAGTCTCAAATCTGATCATCAGGATCTTTTGAGGAGCGTTTGTTTCCAGAAGCTTTACTTTCACTGTGTTCCTCAGCGGAGGAATGATCTTCACAAGCCTCCAGAACATCTCACATCTTCTGAGGAGCCTTTATTTCTTCATCTCTCAATCACTGCATTATATGTTTGGATCATTTACATCTCATCTAACTGACACACATTACTGCAGATATAGAGCACAGACTCATATTTACATCAGTTTATGTTTGTATCTGCTGCACTGTTATAAACATCTCACTCATTTACAAGCAGCAGAATTTCATCATATAAATATCAGCATGTGCAGCAAATTCATGTTTTTACTCAGTCTCTGAATGAGCTGTTTTTTCCTCCATATTCACAGGAGGATAATTCATTTAAAAAGTGAGATTTTACTAACTATTATTTATATGTCTGGCTTTACAGGGTTAACTAACATGTTTTATTTCTCTTGAGGAATTTTAGAAGGAATGTCTGAGACAAAGCGGATTTTTTTTAGATAAATAAGTGAGAACTTGTGATGAATGCAGGTACATGAAGCCCCAGACGCGTGTGTTTGAGGGTTTGTGGTGGAGTGTAAGTGTGTGCTGAGTCTTATCAGCAGTATTTGGGCTCTTTCACCCTGAACACTCTGTCTGTTTTGACTGTGACGGTTCAGATTATATCAGTGTGTGGAGACGGAATGCTTGAGTTCTTCTAACAGTAGTGTGAACACACAGTTTCTCACCGCCGCGGCCCTGCATCACACCTCATACTGTTACCCTCATGTTTCACAGGTCGGGTCACCTCTCATCCATAACTCTCTCAAGTAATTTGATCTTGTTTTAAGGATGTTTAGAGTCTAATTCAAAGACACAGATTAAGAAATTTGCATTTGCAATGTATTAAGAGTTTCCCCATGTCTGGTTTGTTGATCCTCTGCTTCTCAAAGTTATATAAATGTTAAGAAAATGTTCTTAAAGTAATGTTTATGGAACATTCTTAAAACGTTATTAATATTTGCTATACGTTCTTATAACATTGAGAGAAAGCATTCTGAGATCAACATTCTAAAATGTTTCTTATTGATGAACATTCTAAGAAACCTTTTTGCAACTTTTAAATAACATTCTAATCACGACGAGAATACTGGACACTTTAATGCACTCACAATATTAAAAATAAACGTTCAAATAACATGTGTTACATACTGGGGAAACATTACGTTATTAGAATATTCTAAGCAACATTTTTGTAACTTTTAAGTAATGTTATAATTACAACAAGAGAACTGGACATTTAATCGTTTTAGAAACATTTTGAAAACAATGTTTAATTTGTTACATGGGAATGTTCCAAACCATTTGCACAAAAGTGTTTGTTTACTACTTGTTTCAAAATGTTCAGAGAACTTTCAAAAGTAACGTTCCCATATTTGCAAAATTAGAAAATGGAATAAAAAAAAAAAAAGTTTTTAAAATTTTTTTAGAGAACATTCAGAAATAATAATCTTTTTTTAAACTTAATGGCAACGTTAGAAAAACATTCTTAGAATGCATTTTTGTCAGCTTGGACATCATCAGCTCAACAACACAGACTTATGGGATTGTCCCACACGTCTGACCAAAATCGATCAGAGTCAGCCATCAGTGAACTGTCTGCGCAGACTTTTTAAAACACATTAGCATGAATCACCTTTTAAAAGCTGCAGAGGAAACACATGAAATCATCATTGTGTTGTTATTCCATTAAATGGAAGGATAATGCAATCACCGCAGCAGTAATGGAGACCAGTGTCTCTCTGTCTGTCTGTCAGAGACTAGAGAGAAGATGAGACACGTCCATCTGTCTGAACAGTCACGTCTTTTCATGCACTCTTAAAAACAAACACTCCAGAAATGGGTTTTCACAGTGATGCCACAGAATAACCATTTTTTTCTTATAGTGTAAAAAGTTTAAAAATCCAAAGAACCTTTTCTAAAAGAACCCTTTTTTTGCAATGGAAAGGTTCTATAGATGTAAGAGGTTCTTCAAGAAACCATCAATGCTAATAAAAAACCTTTATTTTTCAGAGTGTATGCATTCATTATTATTTGCTTTAATTTATTAGTATTGATCAGATCTGACAGCGATTGTTTTAATATAAAGAACTGGTTTATAAACACACTGAAAAGACTTTGTGAGACACTTCAGGACTTGAAGGCCGGAAGCATTAATGTATCCGTTGACAGCAGCAGCCCACTCACTCATTATCCACAGTGACGGGTTAAGTAACAAATGTGTGTGTGTGTGTGTGTGTGTGTGTGTGTGTGTGTGTGTGTGTGTGTGTGTGTGTGTGTGTGTGTGTGTGTGTGTGTGTGTGTGTGTGTGTGTGTGTGTGTGTGTGTGTTTCTGTCCACTCACTGAACGACCAGCACCAGCCGTCTCATCCGTTACACAGCAAGAATTCACATGCATTCCTGTTTGCTTACTTATACGACCTAAAAGAATGCACTCTTTTTGTGAAGAAAAAGTACATAAAGTGTAGCAGAAACTTCATGAATTTGCTGTCTGCTACACAGTAAATCATAAATTATGTTATCACAGTTCACATCTGCATATCCACCTTATTTTTAATGTATTTTAATGCATTTGTAACTTTCCAGCTAACAGCAAACTTTCTCACAAATTTTACTAATGTTTCTTAAAAGTTATATAAATGTTAAGACAAAACATGAAAAAAAGTCAGAATTGTGAGATAAAAAGTTGTAATTACCTTATTTTATTTTTGTATTCATTGTTGAAAATGGCCTTCCATATGATAATGAAGTACACGAGGGGAAGCAGGAGAAAGATGTGACTCAACTCCCATAAAACAAATACCCAAAAATAAAATAAAAGTCTCTGAAATTTATGAACATGAAAATTTATTTTGATAGTAAAAATAAAAATTGCGACACTACATTTAAAACTAAATGACTGATTTCAGTCAACACAAATAAAAGCACAGAAACACATGTTGGTTAATCAGGAGTATTCTGGTGTTGTGTCGTGAGTCGTAGGGGAGTTTTTTTTTAAGAGAATATAAAAAATATAAACAAAACAGGGAATAAGAGTGTCCACAGGGAAAGGGTGTTCAAAATAAACAGGGGATCTGGTTTCTTCTTCATGCTGTGAGGTTTGTGAAGGACAGGTAGTGTTCAGGAAGGAAGGGTCCCATCTTGGTCCTCCGTGGCCCACGGCACTTCCCGGGAATAAACGGCCCAGCATTCTGGCCCATCAGCCATATAATGAGGACCCCAGCGTTCATGCACGAGGAAGAGACCGGTCTCCCGAGGAGAGACACACTCTGCATTTAAACTGCGGTGATGATGATTGTCACAACTCACACACACAGATCTTACTGTCTATATGAGGATTTATTACACATTTATTCTGACTGTTATTTTGACTGACAGAAGTTCAGCTGCAGTATTAATGTGATGAAGAGAAAAGAAGAGACTCTA
Organism: Cyprinus carpio; assembly: GCF_018340385.1. Taxonomy (NCBI): domain Eukaryota; kingdom Metazoa; phylum Chordata; class Actinopteri; order Cypriniformes; family Cyprinidae; genus Cyprinus; species Cyprinus carpio. Next base: position 28,867,962 of record NC_056585.1, on the reverse strand, counting down.
TAACATCTCACTGTTACTGATTCATCATGCAGCTCAAAGCATTATGGGTAGAATCTCTCGTAAGTCTATTCTGATTCATCAACACAGTTTCACTGATGATCCAGTAGAAACCCTAAACCCAGGATAGAGCGTCTGAGTGAATGTGGTCTGGACTGTGTGGATGAGGCTCATTGTGTCAGAGACGCTGTAGAAGGACAGAGTTCCTGCACTGTGATCCACAAACACTCCTATTCTACTGCTGATGGACTTCACAGGGAGATCAATCTTTATGTTATTGTGTCTGAATAAGTAACTGGAGGAAGAGCAGAACAAACTCCAGGACTGATCATTACGTCCAAACCAACACTCTTTACGCTGTCCCTTCCTGCTGATGCTCTTATATGACACTGATATATGCACACCATAATCTCCACTCCACTCCAGCTCCCAGTAACAGCGTCCACACACACTCTCTCTACACAACACCTGACACACATCAAATCTGTCTGGATGATCAGGATACAACTGGACTGTGCCAGTGTTAGTAATCACTCTGTTGTTCTCAGACAGACGGAGGAGTTTATTCACTGTGTTCAGATCCGGAGTGAGCTGATGGGAATCTGATGGAGATAAAACACATCAGAATCAGGAATTATGAATCTGTTTGATCTTTTCATGTAGCTGAACTCTTCATGTTCAGTGTATCATCAGTGTCTCAGTACAGATGAACAGATATCTGTGTAAATCATCATTTACATCATCAGTTATAAAACTCTTCTTTCTCCTTCTACAGGAAGAACATGAACACACTCAGTGAGTTTTTCTGCTGGTTTTCTTACTGACTTACATTGTAGGAAGTCGTTCCTGGTTCTGGGAACAATGTTGGTGAGTGTTTCTGTGGAAATCAACAGACATGAACAGTGTGATTCTCATGATCCTGTATCTATTCCTAACACATTTCTAATATGATGTTCTCCATGATATGAGATGATGATGGACTGGTTTCTGAGAGCAGATGAATCTCCAGGACTTTACCTCTATCTGAGATCTTCCTGAGCTCCTTTTTGCAGAAATCCTCCAGTTTGTCTCTCAGCTGATGGACAGATTCTCTCAGAGCATCAGAAGAGACGAGAGAACTGAAGAGATCATCCATTACATCTGTAGATTCAGGAGGTGCTGAGAGAGACTGGAAACTCTACAGAAAACACAAATCAAACTCATCAGCTCCACACTTCACCCAATAACCTGCAGGAACATCAGATTTGTGTGGCTCTTGTTGACTTAACTGATCTTTAGTAACTCAATCCAGCACTTTCACAGCATCAGCTTCATTCTTCTTATATTCGTTAAATCACATTAGAGCTACAGATTCTAGTATTTGACACTTACACTCTCTGTGAACTTTCTAGAAAATAGTTTGGATGATAAAACATCTGCTAAGAACATAAATGCCCATCTAGCAGCTCAAGCACATCAATGGAGTGTCATTGTAGAGTTGAGTAGATCTGTTCAGGAAAGGCAGCTCAAAGGCTATGATTAGACTGACCATAATTTATAACTTTAGCGCTGTTAGAGACACTGAAACTTTACAAGCATCCTTAAGACACACTCAGGTTTGGTTTGGTTTCAATATGCTGAAGCATTGCTAATACACAGCCTGACTTTATGTTTGGGGTCTTCATGGTCAAATCCATCAATGTGTTACAGGCAAATAAAAATACCTTTTTTTTTCAGGTTTGAGGATCACCTGATCCAATTTTGATGAACGTTACTCAGAATCGGTACTATCAAGTTCACTGATTTCCCCATGGACAAGATTTCCGTTATAAATCAGAAGAAGAAATGAGGAAAAAGTTTAAATGTTAGTGAAGTTTTGAACAGTTGGTGGCGCTAGTGGTGTTTAGCAGCTAAATATATCTTCCAGAAGAAAGAGCTCAGAGAAATGATTCCTAAGAGATTTTCAGAACTGAAAGCCATTTGTAAGCAGCATCTCTTTCAGAAGAAGATGATCAGATGAGAGTCTGACTGATGATTATATAATAAGACACTCATGAAATGTTTCTCTGTGAGTCTCTGTCACAGCAGGATCTGGCTCAAGTCCACTATTATCCTGTTCTTCTAGATCAGTGTTACCTGCAGGAACTGGATGTGATCCTGTGTGTGTGAAAGCTGCTCCAGCTCAGCGTCTCTCCTTTACCTGATCATTGATCTCCTGCTCCAGTCGCTCCAGTCGTTCTTCAGCTCGACTCACTGCAGTCTTTTCCTGATCTCTGATCAGTCGTATCAGCTCAGAGCGGCTTCTCTCAATGGAGCGGATGAGCTCAGTAAAGATCCTCTCACTGTCCTCCACTGCTGTCTGTGCAGAGCGCTGTTAGGACACACAGTGATTCAGCTTCAGTGAGTCTGAACTGAGATGGAAACAAACTTCTCTTCTTCTCCAGACTCACCTTATGAGACTCCACAGTCTCTCTCAGCTTCTGGAGATCTTTCTCTCTCTGCTGGATTCTCTGCTGGAACGTCTTCTGTGTCTTCTTCAGCTGCTTCTGCAGGACAAACAGATGATAGTGAATCTCACAGAAAACTACTGGCACTAAATCATCATGAACAGATGAATCCAGTAAAAGTGGAGCTGATAACTAATGGCTGTAGGTTCAAACTTTAGAAGTGATGATCAGTTATAATCATCATATCAGCATGAATTACTACAAGTGTAAGTATTATAAAAGTGAAACTGACACAGACGTAGAGCTTCACGCTGACAGTGTTTCTCCATATTGACTGATGGATATATATATTTTGTCAAAGAACAGGTGAATAGTATAATCAAGGCCCATTTTAAGAAACATTGTGTTGATAAAGGTTTATGGTGCATCTTCTGCAAACAGTGAAAGTTTTCTTGCAGCTGCTGTTCATTTCTGCTGCAATGTGACGTGTGAATGCTGTAAGCTGTTAATATGGTGCTGATATAAACACAAATGAACCGTGCGTGTCAGCAATATTTCATCAGTGTCTAGTTTTAAATACCTTTTTCTCTGTCCTCTGATCTGCAGCTGATACAATGTCAATGGTTTTTTATGTTCAATAACTGTACACATCATACATATACATTTCTGATCAGTGCGACAGAAAACCTCAAGGATCTTCTCATGTTTCTGGCAGATCATCTCCTGCAGTCGTCCAGTGGCTTCAGTCAAATTGTGTCTCTTTCCTCTGAACCAACTCTCATGTTGTTCGAGGTGATTCTGACAGTAAGAGTTCAGACACACCAGGCAGGACTTGACGGCTTTGTATTTTCTTCCAGTACAGACATCACACTGCACATCTCCAGCTCCAGCGTCACAGTCAGCAGAGAGTCTGGTCTTCTTCAGTTTCTCCACCACTTCAGCCAGCATGGTGTTTGTAGATAAAGCAGGTCTTGGCCTGAAGGTCTGTCTGCACTGAGGACAGCTGTAGACTCTCTTCTGATCCTCCTGATCCCAGCAGCCTGTAATACAGCTCTCACAGTAACTGTCCACAGGAAGTTGTCACTGGATCCTTCAGCAGATCCAGACACACTGAACACAAGAACTCATCCTGAGAAACTCTGGCTTCTGACATTTTACTGCATGAATACAGAGACACAAACACACAGCAGCTTAACTACACTTCAGTTTCTCTTTCCTTGAAGTCACGTGATTCCTGTTTCCTGCTTCTGTGTTTGAGTCACGTGTTTGTCTGCACATTCTCTCTTTCTGAACTGACAGCGATTGTTTTAATCTAGAGAACTGGTTTATAAACACACTGAAAAGACTTTGTGAGACACTTCAGGACTTGAAGGCCGGAAGCATTAATGTGTTTGTTAACAGCAGCGACCCACTCACTCATTATCCACAGTGACGGGTTAAGTAACAAAAGTGTGTGAGTCTGTCCTCTAACTGAACGACCAGCACCAGCCGTCTCATCCGTTACACAGCAAGAATTCACATGCATTCCTGTTTGCTTACTTATACGACCTAAAAGAATGCACTCTTTTTGTGAAGAAAAATTACATAAAGTGTATGAGAAGCTTCATGAATTTGCTCTCTGATACACAGTAAATCATAAATGATGTTATCACAGTTCACATCTGCATATCCACCTTATTTTTAATGTATTTTAATGCATTTGTAACTTTCCAGCTAACAGCAAACTTTCTCACAAACTGTACTAATGTTTCTTAAAAGTTACATAAATGTTAGGACAAAACATGAAAAAAAAAGTCAGAATTGTGAGATAAAAAGTTGCAATTACCTTATTTTATTTTTGTATTCATTGTTGAAAATGGGCTTCCATATGATAATGAAGTGCACGAGGGGAAGCAGGAGAAATAAATAACTCAACTCCCATAAAATAAATACCCAAAAATAAAATAAAAGTCACTCAAATATATTTATATTTAGGCCTACAGAATGTTATCATTCTGTTGTGCAACAAAAATAAACACCTGAAATGTGCTCATATACAGTGAATTTATGCCACATCACAGTCCAGAAATCAGCACAGCAACCCCAGCTTACAGGAAACATAACATTCCCTGAAAGTTATGAACATGAAAATTCATTTTGATAGGAAAAATAAAAATTGCGACATTATATAAAAAACTAAATTACTGATTTCAATCAACACAAATAAAAGCACAGATACACATGGTCACTCAGCAGGACTCTGTAGCAGGAAAAGCAAACGACAGAGACAGCGGGTGTGGCGTCAGGCCTCGGAGAGGCTTTTATTAACAGAAAATAACAAAAATAACCAAATAAGGAAAAAATCATGTCCAAAGGGAATGGGTGTTCAAAATAAACAGGGGATCTGGTGTCCGCATCGTGCTACGGGGTTCGTGAAGGACAGGTAGTGTTCAGGAAGGAAGAGTCCAGGTAAGGGGCGGAGTCCGGTGGCTGCACATGCTCCCCTCTTGGTCTGGGGCGCGAGGGGCGGCGGCTTCTTCTGAGCGGCTTCGTCCTCTTGGCCCACGGCGCTTCCCGGGGATAAACGGCCTTTCATTCTGGCCCATCAGCCATATAACGGGTCCGGCAGCTCACAGCTCTGGGGGTGCGGGAGTCCCTCTACACACCCTTCCAGGACCCATGAGGACACCAGTGTGCACGCACGGGGAAGAGCACAGTCTCCCAAGGAGAGGCAAGCTCAGCATTTAAACAGCGGTGGTGATGAGGCTCCATTTGGTTCAGGTGTGCCTCATCACACTGTGCCAGCCCTGGCTATTTCAGTGCCCCTCCTCTTACACAAAACCCACTCCTGTCGGGAGCCTGGCGAAGGTCGGTGAATAAGGGACGGTGTGATGCTAATAATTAAGTGGGAAGGCAGCCCCCTCATCACCCCAGTGTCGAGTCCCCTCCCAGTCCGTGTTTTCACAAACTTTTGCGAGCAACAGGGGATGGCGTCATCAGGTGTTGTACAACTGTGCTGTCTAGGTTCTGCCTTCCCTGGATTCTTCACCAATGTGGCGGGAGGAGTAAACGACAGACACAGTGGGTGTGGCGTCAGGCCTCGGAGTGGCTTTTCTTAACAGAAAATAACAAAAATAACCAAAACAGGGTATAACAGTCCTTGACCCATGGCGCTTCCCGGGGATAAACAGCCCGACAACCGTGCATGCACGGGAAAGATAAAGAGACCAGTCTCTCAAGGAGAGGTGCGCTCAAAATTTAAACATCGGCGATGACATTTACATTTAGTAATTTTGCAGACGCTTTTATCCAAAGGAACTTACAATTGAGGGATACATAATGTGATTCTTCTTAAAGAGGCAAACAGGCAGAGGAAGTGCTTGTAATACGAAGTTTTAGGCATTGTTCAAATAATTATCAGTAATTCAGCATTCTGGATAGGGGTGGGAAGATCATTCCACCAGTCAGGAATGGTGAACGAGAATGTTCTGGAAAGGGATTTTAAGCCTCTCTATGATGGTACCACGAGGCATCGCTCACTAGCAGATCTCAGACTTCTGGAGCGGATGTAGATTTGTATTAGTGAGTGGAAGAAGGTGGGTGCTGAGCCAGTGGCTGTTCTATATACAAGCATCAATGTCTTGAACTTGATGGGAGCTGAAACTGGTAGCCACTGCAAGGAGATAAACAGTGTAACATGGACTTTTTTGGGCTCATTAAAGACCAGTAGTGCCGCTGCATTCTGAGTCATTTGTAGAGGTTGGATTGTGCTTGATGGAAGTCCAACCAGAAGAGCATTGCAGTAGTCCAGCCTAGAAATGACAAGGGCCTGGACAAGAAGTTGTGCCACATGCTCCGTTAGAAAGGGCCTGATCTTTCTGATGTTGTGCAATGCAAACCTGCAAGATCGAGCAGTCTTTGCAATGTGGTCTTTGAAGGTCAGCTGGTCATCAAAGGTTACACCAAGATTTCTGACCGAAGTTGATGGGGTAATTGTAGAAGAACCTAGCTGGATGGAGAAATCATGCTGTAGAGTTGGAGTAGCAGGGAAGACAAGAACCTCTGTCTTTACCAGGTTGAGCTGTAGGTGATATTTTTTCATCCATGCCGAGATGTCTGCCAGGCAGCCTGAGATCCATACAGCTACCATTGGATCATCTGATTGAACTGAAAGATAGAGCTGTGTGTCATCAGTATACCAATGGTAGGAGTAGCCATGTGCCTGTATGATGGGACCCAGTGATGTCGTGTATGTGAAAAAGAGGAGGGGTCCAAGAACTGATCCCTGAGGAACCCCAGTGACCAGCTGATGTGCTTTGGATACCTCCCCTCCCCAAGCCACCCTGAAAGGATTCAAACCAGCGAAGTGGAATCCCTGTGATGCCCAGGGGTGAGAGAAGACAGGAGGATCTGATGATTCACAGTGTCAAAAGCAGCAGATAGATCCAGCAGAATACAAACTGATGATTTGTAATCAGCTTTTGCAGTCCACAGGGCTTCCATGACTGACAGAAGCGCAGTCTCAGTTGAATGGCAACTCCTGAAACCTGACTGGTTAGCGTCCAGTTTTGTTGTTCTATGAAAGAAACAGTGATACCTGGTTGAAAACAACTCTTTCTAGGGTTTTCACTATGAATGGAAGGAGAGAGACAGGTCTGTAGCTATCTGTAAGTGGAGTGTTTAATGTAGATTTTTTGAGCAGCAGGGTTTCCCGAGCCTGCTTGAATGCAGTGGGGAAGGTGTCTGTGGGGAGAGATGTGTTGATGATGTCTGTGAGTGCTTGTAAGAGTGTAGGAGAGATTGCTTGGAGAAGGTGTGAGGGGATTGGGTCAAGACGGCATGTTGTAGGATGGCTGGAGAGGAGAAGTTTTGATACAACTGCCTCAGTGAAGGGACAGAAGGAGAAGATGGGAGTTTTAGCAGTGGGTGTGGTTGGTTTGAAGTCCTGTGTGTGGGGCTGAGAATTGACCACTGATTGTTCTGGTTTTGTCTGTGAAGAATGTGGTGAAATCATCAGCTGTTATAGAAGTAGTGGAGGGGGACAGAGGAGAGAATTGAATGTTTTGAAGAGATAACATGTGTCTGGAGGGCTGTTGATCTTGTTGTGGAAGTATGAAGATTTGGCAGCACGAAGAACATTGGATAACCAGGGGTTAGAGTAGGCAGCCTGTGCTGGTCTGGAAGAGAGAGGACAAATATCGTCTAGACAAGAGGTTAAAGTAGAGCATAAAGTGTCAGTTGCTGCATTCACATCAAGAGGTGAGAAATAGAGGAGGAAGAGAGGAGGATACTAACAGGGAAAGATGGGAGGGGGAAAGGGAGTGTAGGTTTCGTCTAAAAGTAACTGGTATAGAATTGGTGGCACACAGATAGCAAAATGTAGTTTAAATGTAATGAAGAAATGGTCAGAGATAATGTAGGGGTTTTACCAGAATGTTGTCTGCAATACAATTGCGTGTGTAAATTAAGTCAAGTTGTTTGCCTAATTTGTGCATCCTTGTAGTTATAAGTCATTTGAGATCAAATGATGAGGCTCCATTTGGTTCAGGTATGCCTCATCACAGGCTGCCAGCCCTGGCTATTTCAGTGCCCCTCCTCTCTCATGCACCCACTCCTGTCGGGAACCTGGTGAAGAGGGCGATTAAGGGACTGGACGATGCCGATAATTAGGGGGGAGGCAGCCGACTCATCACAACTCACACACACACTGATCTTACTGTCTATATGAGGATTTATTACACACATTTATTCTGACTGTTATTTCACTGACAGAAGTTCAGCTGCAGTATTAATGTCATGAAGAGAAAAGAAGAGACTCTATAACATCTCACTGATACTGATTCATCATGCAGCTCAAAGCATTATGGGTAGGACACAGTTTCACTGATGATCCAATAAATACATAAAACCCAGGATAGAGCGGCTGAGTGAATGTGGTCTGGACTGTGTGGATGAGGCTCACTGTGTCAGAGACACTGTAGAAGGACAGAGTTCCTGCACTGTGATCCACAAACACTCCTATTCTACTGCTGATGGACTTTACAGGGAGACAAGTCATTATCTTATTGTGACTAAATGAGTAACTGGAGAAAGAGCAGGTCAAACTCCAGGACTGATCATTATATCCAAACAAACACTCATTACCCGATCCCTTCCTGCTGATGCTCTTATATGACACTGATATACACACACCATAATCTCCACTCCACTCAATCTCCCAGTAACAGCGTCCACTCACACTCTCTCTACACAACACCTGCCACACATCAAATCTGTCTGGATGATCAGGATACGACTGATTTCTGCCAGTGTTAGTAATCACTCTGTTGCTCTTAGACAGAAGGAGGAGTTTATTCACTGTTTTCAGATCCAGAGTGAGCTGATGGGAATCTGATGGAGATAAAACACATCAGAATCAGGAATTATGAATCTGTTTGATCTTTTCATGTAGCTGCACTCAGTGAGTTTTTCTGCTTGTTTTCTTACTGACTTACATTGCAGGAATTCGTTCCTCTTCCTGGGAACAATGTTGGTGAATGTGACTGTGGAAATCAACAGACATGAACAGTGTGATTCTCATTATCCTGCATCCATTTCTAAGACTAAGATGTTCTGCATGATATGAGATGATGATAGACTGGTTTCTGAGAGCAGATTAATCTCCAGGACTTTACCTCTGTCTGAGATCTTCTTGAGCTCCTCTTTGCAGAAATCCTCCAGTTTGTCTCTCAGCTGATGGACAGATTCTCTCAGAACATCAAAAGAGACGAGAGAACTGAAGAGATCATCATTTAAGTCTGAAGATTCAGGAGGTGCTGAGAGAGACTGGAGACTCTACAGAAAACAGAAATCAAACTCATCAGCTCCACACTTCACCCAATAACCTGCAGGAACATCAGATTTGTGCGGCTCTTCTTGACTTGACTGATCTTTAGTAACTCACCTTAAGACAGACTCAGGTTTGGTTTGGTTTCTATACAATGAAGCATTGCTAATACACAGCCTGACTTCATGTTTGGGGTCTTCATGGTCAAATTCATCAATGTGTTACAGGCAAATAAAAATACCTTTTTTTTTCAGGTTTGAGGATCACCTGATCCAATTTTGATGAACGTTACTCAGAATTGGCAATATCAAGTTCACTGATTTCACCATGACATAATAAATCAGAAAGGAAAATGGTAAAAAGTTGAAATTTTAGTGAAGTTTTGAACTGTTGGTGGCTATAGTGGTGTTTGACAGCTAATTATATCTTCCAGAAGAAAGATGATGATCAGATGATTGTCTGACTGATGATTATATAAAAAGACACTCATGAAATGTTTCTCTTTGAGTCTCTGTCACAGCAGGATCTGCTTAAGTCCACTATGATCCTGTTCTTCTAGATATGTGTTACCTGCAGGAACAGGATGTGATCCTGTGTGTGTGAAAGCTGCTCCAGCTCAGTGTCTCTCCTCCTCAGATCATTGATCTCCTGCTCCAGTCGCTCCAGTCGTCCTTCAGCTCGACTCACTGCAGTCTTTTCCTGATCTCTGATCAGTCGTATCAGCTCAGAGCAGCATCTCTCAATGGGGCGGATGAGCTCAGTAAAGGTCCTCTCACTGTCCTCCACTGCTGTCTGTGCAGAGCGTTGTTAGGACACACAGTGATTCAGCTTCAGTGAGTCTGAACTGAGACGGAGACAAACTTCTCTTCTTCTCCAGACTCACCTTATGAGACTCCACAGTCTCTCTCAGCTGCTGGAGATCTTTTTCTCTCTGCTGGATTCTCTGCTGGAATGTCTTCTGCATCTCCTTCAGCTGCGTCTGCAGGACAAACAGATGATGGCGAATCTCACAGAAAACTACTGGCACTAAATCATCATGTGAACAGATGAATCCAGTAAAAGAGGAGCTGATAACTAATGGCTGTAGGTTCAAACTCCAGAAGTGATGATCAGTTATAATCATCATATCAGCATGAATTACTACAAGTGTAAGTATTATAAAAGTGAAACTGACACAGACGTAGAACTTCACACTGACAGTGTTTCTGCTGTGTACCAGAGCTTGCTTTTTGACTGATGGAAATATATATATTGTCAAAGAACAGGTGAATAGTATAATCAAGGCCCATTTTAAGAAACATTGTGTTGATAAAGGTTTATGGTGCATCTTTAGCAAACAGTGAAAGTTTTCTTTCAGCTACTGTTCATTTCTGCTGCAATGTGACGTGTGAATGCTGTAAGCTGTTAATATGGGTGCCTATATAAATACATATGAAACGATTGTCAGCAACATTTTATTAGGGTCTAGTGTTAAATACCTGTTTCTCTGTCCTCTGGTCTGCTGCTGATACAATGTCGTGGTTTTTATGTTCAATAATCATACACAGCACACATATACATTTCTGATCAGTGTGACAGAAAACCTCAAGGATCTTCTCATGTTTCTGGCAGATCATCTCCTGCAGTCGTCCAGTGGCTTCAGTCAATTTGTGTCTCTTTCCTTTAAACCAAATCTCATGTTGTTCGAGGTGATTCTGACAGTAAGAGTTCAGACACACCAGACAGGACTTGACGGCTTTGTATTTTCTTTCAGTACAGACGTCACACTGCACATCTCCAGCTCCAGCGTCACAGTCAGCAGGAAGTTTGGTCTTCTTGGTTTTCTCCACCACTTCAGCCAGCATGGTGTTTCTAGCTAAAGCAGGTCTTGGACTGAAGGTCTGTCTGCACTGAGGGCAGCTGTAGACTCTCTCCTGATCTTCCTGATTCCAGCAGTCTGTAATACAGCTCTCACAGTACTGTCCACAGGAAGTTGTCACTGGATCCTTCAGCAGATCCAGACACAATGAACACAAGAACTCATCCTGAGAAACTCTGGTTTCTGACATTTTACTGCATGAATACAGAGACACAAACACACATTAGCTCAACTACACTTCAGTTTCTTTTTCACTGAAATCAGGTGATTCCTGTTTCCTGGATCTGTGTTTCAGTCACGTGTTTGTCTGCACATTCTCTCATACTGTAACACCTTCATGTTCCTGCAGTCTGTTAGATGTGCAGAATCTCTGTCTCATATGTCAGGTGTTAAAAAAATACTCTGCACACACTTTTACTACCATGCACTGTAAAAATAATCCTGTGTATTTACAGTACGTTACTGTAGAAAAACATTGGCAGCAATGGATGCCAGAAATTCACTGTAAAAATATGTTGATGGCTTTTCAGATACCCTGGATTTATTTTAGGTTGGTTGGCTTGCGAATACAGCGATGTGGACCTCAACTATTTAGCTTAACTGTAACTTCAGGTCAACTGGGAAAAGGGCAAACACTCCCTGGTGCAGAGTATCTCTTTTCTCTGTGTAGATCTAGACTCGGTCACTATGACAACACACAACTCAAAAGTCCATGCCCAGTCTGTGCTGAACTGCTTGAGAGCTCTCAAGTACAAAACAGTGGTCCATCTTAAATACTTTCAGAGGCTACTGGGGCATATGACATCCTCAGCCATGGTCACACTGTTAGGGTTGATGCATATTAGATTGCTTCAGCACTGACCTCATAACCGAGTCCCGAGATACACATTATGTGAGAATCTGAGTATGGGTCACCATACTTGGCTGTATGTCACATCACTCATTGCCCACTGTGGTATTCCCTGACCAAGGCCCCCCTCAACATGGACGCACTGGTGCACAGCTGGCCCAGGAATCTACGTAAGTATGTTTTCCCCCAGTGAGCCTCATCGCGTAGACACTGTGCAAGGTCAGGGAGGACAGACAGCAAGTCTCGATGGTGGCCCCTTTTTGGCCCAACAAGACTTGGATCTCGGATCTGGTGCTGGTGGCATCAGCTCCTCCCTGGCAGATTCCTCTGAGGAGAAACCTTCTCTACCAGGGGAAGGGCACAATCTGGCACCCACGTCCAGATCACTGGAACCTGCATGTTTGGTCCCTGGACGTGACCAGGAGGAGTTCAAAGATCTCTCACCTGCAGTGGTGAAAACCATCACACAGGCCAAGGCCCCCTCGACGAGGCAACTATATGATTTGAATTGCTGTTTTTTTTTTTTTTTTTTTTTTTTGTAAATTGGTGTTCTTCCCAGGGGAAAGACCCTCCCAGATGTGGTATCGGATCAGTGCTTTCCTTCCTCCAGCAAGGCCTGGATAGAAACCTGTCTGCCTCTATTATTAAGTTGTATTTAGCTGCCATTGCAGCAAATCACGACACCATAGACAGCAGATAGGGGCAGCTGTGGCCTAACGGTTAGAGATTTGGACTTGTAACCAGAAGGTCGCAGGTTCGAGTCTCGGTGCTGGCAGGAGTTGTAGGAGGGAGGGAGTGAATGAACAGCGCTCTCTTCCACTCTCAATACCCATGGCTGAAGTGAACCCTCAGTTGCTCCCCGGGCGCTGGATATAGCTGCCCACTGCTCCGGGTGTGTGTTCACGGTGTGTTCACTTCTCACTGCTGTGTGTGTGCACTTGGATGGGTTAAATGCAGAGCACCAATTTCGAGTATGGGTTACCATACTTGACAAATGTCACGACTTTCACTTTTCAGATCAGTAAGGAAACACAATCTTGTTATCAGATTCCTAAGAGGTGCCCGGAGGTTAAATCTTCCAAGGCCGTGCCTCATCCCCTCTTGGGATCTACCTGTGGTCCTTCAGGCCTTACAGAGAGATCTGTTTGAGCCCCTTCAGTCAGTTGAGCTTGGTGCCCTCTCTATGAAGACGGCCCTCCTGACTGTGATCACTTCTATCAAGAGGCTGGGGGATCGTCAAGCTCTCTCTGTTACTGAATCATGCCTAGAATTTGGACCAGCAGACTCTCACGTTATCATGAGACCCCAGCCAGGATATGTGCCCTAGGTCCCCACCACTCCTTTTAGGGATCAGTTAGCGACTTTGCAAGCTATTCCCCAGCAGGAGGGGGACCCTGACCTGTCTTTGTTGTGCCCAGTGTGCATGTATTTGGAATGCACACAGAGTTTCAGATCATCTGAACAGCTCTTTGTCTGCTTTGGAGGTCAGCAGAAAGGGAATGCTCTCTCCAAACAAAGGATTTCCCACTGGATTGTGGGTGCTATCCTTAAGGCCTATGAGGCCAGAGGTTTACCATGCCCACTGGGAGTGAGGGCTTAGTCATCCAGTTCAGTTTAAATAATATCTGTGCGATAATTTGCAATCAAGCCAACGATATCGCTGTAAATGAAGTGAAGGCGGCAAGGAACCAAAACTCCATCGGTGACAGAATGGAGAAAAAACCTTGGGAGAAACCAGGCTCAGTCGGGGGGGCCAGTTCTCCTCTGACCAGACGAAACCAGCAGTTCAATTCCAGGCTGAAGCAAAGTCAGATTGTGCAGAAGAATCATCTGTTTCCTATGGTCTTGTCCCGGTGGTCGTCTGAGACAAGGTCTTTACAGGGGATCTGTCTCTGGGGCTCTAGTTGTCCTGGTCTCCACTGTCTTTCAGGGCTGTAGAGGTCCTTTCTAGGTGCTGATCCACAATCTTGGCTGGATACATACTGGATCCAGGTGACTGCAGTGACCCTCTGACTTGGAAACAGACTGGATCTGGTGGCTACGGTGACCTCGGAATAAGAGAGAAACAGACTAATATAAGCGTAGATGCCATTCTTCTAACAATGTAGCAAGTACATCGGGTGTTATGGGAAGTGTTCCCGGTTCCGGTTTACCTAATTAATGCAGCCTAAAAATACCAGATTTGTATATTAGAAGTGTATTAGTATGTTATGTGTAAGCCAGGTTAAAGAGATGGGTCTTTAATCTAGATTTAAACTGCAAGAGTGTGTCTGTCTCCCGAACAATGTTAGGTAGGTTATTCCAGAGTTTGGGCACTAAATAGGAGAAGGATCTGCTACCCGCAGTTAACTTTGATATTCTAGGTATTATCAAATTGCCAGAGTTTTGAGAATGCAGCAGACGTGGAGGACTATAATGTAACAAGAGCTCGTTCAAATACTGAGGTGCTAAACCATTCAGGGCTTTATAAGTAATAAGCAAGATTTTAAAATATATATGATGTTTGATAGGCAGCCAGTGCAGTGTTGACAGGACCAGGCTAATATGATCATACTTCCTGGTTCTAGTAAGAACTCTAACTGCTGCATTTTGGACTAACTGGAGTTTGTTTACTAAGCGTGCAGAACAAAAACCCAATAGAGCATTACAATAGTCTAACCTTGAGGTCATAAACGCATGGATTAACATTTCTGCATTTGACATTGAGAGCATAGGCCGTAATTTAGATATATTTTTGAGATGGAAAAATAGTTTTACAAATGCTAGAAATGTGGCTTTCTAAGGAAAGGTTGCTATCAAATAGCACACCTAGGTTGCTAACTGATGACGAAGAATTGACAGAGCAGCCGTCAAATCTTTGACAGCGTTCTAGGTCATTACATGCAGAGCTTTTAGGTCCTATAATTAACACCTCTGTTTTTTCAGAATTTAGCAGTAAGAAATTACTCGTCATCCAGTTTTTTATATCGACTGTGCATTCCGTTAGTTTTTCAAATTGGTATGTTTCGCCGCGCCGCGAAGAAATATAGAGCTGAGTATCATCAGCATAACAGTGAAAGCTAACACCGTGTTTTCCTGATGATATTTCCCAAGGGTAACATGTAAAGCGTGAAGAGTAACGGCCCTAGTACTGAGCCTTGAGGTACTCCATACTGCACTTGTGAACGATATGATACCTTTTCATTCACTGCTACGAATTGATGGCGGTCATATGAACGATTTAAACCATGCTAATGCACTTCCATTAATACCAACAAAGTGTTCTAGCCTATGCAAAAGAATAGTGTGGTCAATAGTGTTGAACGCAGCACTAAGATCCAATAGCACTAATAGAGAGATACAACCACGATCAGATGATAAGAGCAGGTCATTTGTAACTCTAAAGAGAGCAGTCTCAGTACTATGATATGGTCTAAATCCTGACTGGAAACCCTCACAGATGCCATTTTTCTCTAAGAAGGAATATAAATGTGAGGATACTACCTCTTCTAGTATCTTGGACAGAAAAGGGAGATTCGAGATCGGCCTATAATTAACTAGTTCTTTGGGGTCAGGTTGTGGTTTTTTGATGAGAGGCTTAATAACAGCCAGTTTGAAGGCTTTGGCGACATATCCTAATAACAATGAGGGATTAATAATAGTCAGAAGAGGATCTATGACTTCTGGAAGCACCTCTTTTAGGAGCTTAGATGGAATAGGGTCTAACATACATGTTGTTGGTTTAGATGATTTAACAAGTTTATACAATTCTTCCTGTCCTATAGTAGAGAATGAGTGGAACTGTTCCTCAGGGGATCTATAGTGCACTGTCTGATGTGATACTGTAGCTGATGGCTGCATGGTTACAATTTTATCTCTAATAGTATCGACTTTAGAAGTAAAGTAGTTCATAAAGTCATTACTGCTGTGATGTTGGGAAATGTCAACACTTGTTGATGCTTTATTTTTCGTTAATTTAGCCACTGTATTGAATAAATACCTGGGGTTATGTTTGTTTTCTTCTAAAAGAGACGAAAAGTAATCAGATTTAGCAGTTTTTAATGCTTTTCTGTAAGATAGGTTACTTTTCCTCCAAGCAATACGAAATACCTCTAGTTTTGTTTTCCTCCAACTGCGCTCCATTTTCCGGGGCTGCTCTCTTTAGGGTGCGAGTTTTCTCATTATACCACGGTGTCAGACTGTTTTCCTTAACCTTCCTTAAGCTTAAAGGAGCAACTGTATTTAAAATACTAGAAAAGAGAGAGTCAATAGTTTCTGTTACATCATCAAGTTGTTCTGAGGTTTTGGATATGCTAAGGAATTGGGATACATCAGGAAGATTACTTACAAAGCAGTCTTTTGTGGTAGAAGTGATGGTTCCACTATAATTTTGGCTTGAAGTAGAATTTATAGTTTTAGCTATATGAAGTTTGCACAAAACTAAATAATGATCTGAGATATCATCGCTTGTCTGCATAATTTCAACACCATCAACATCAATTCCATGTGACAGTATTAAATCTAGAGTATGATTTCGACAATGAGTAGGTCCTGAGACGTGTTGAGAGTTCAGAATGTCTATAAATGCTGATCCCAATGCATCTTTTTAACTCTGATGTAAAATCAGCAAACTCTTTAATAAAGTCTGTATGGTGCCCTGGTGGCCTGTATACAGTAGCCAGCACAAACATCACAGGGGATTTATCATTAACATTTTTTGTTTCTCTGGATAATGTTATATTAAGCACCATTACTTCAAACGAGTTATACTTGAAGCCTGCCCTCTGAGAAATCCTGAAAACATTGTTATAAATTGAAGCAACACCTCCCCCTTTACCTTTTGGACGTGGCTCATGATTATAACAGTAATCTTGGGGTGTAGACTCATTTAAAATAATGTAATCATCAGATTTTAGCAAGGTTTCTGTCAAACAGAGTGCATCTAGATTACGATCAGTGATCATATTATTTACAAGTGCTTTCGTAGAAAGGGACCTGATATTTAATAAGCCAAGCTTTATCATTTGTTTATCCGTATTACATCTGTTTTTTATTTGTTGAACCTCAAACCTAAATTGTTGCTCTTAAATTGGTTTGGACGTTTTTTGTATTTTCTAGCCCGGGGAACAGACACAGTCTCTATAGTGTGATATCTAGGTGAAAGAGTCTCTATGTGCTGAGAATTAACTGACTTCTGTGACTGGAGGCCGCTAGCAGACGGTCGGTTTAGCCAGTCTGTCTGCTTCCTGACCTGGGCCCCAGTTAATCAAGTATAAACTCTAAGTCTATGTGCCATATTTCTAGAAAGAAGAGCGGCACCACCCCAGGAGGGATGAAGATCATCTCTTTTCAACAGCTCAGGTCTGCCCCAAAAACTTGTCCAATTGTCTATGAAACCTATGTTATTCTGCGGGCACCACTTAGACATCCAGCCATTGTGTGATGACAATCTGCTATGTATCTCATCACCACGGTAAGCAGGGAGGGGACCAGAGCATATTACAGTGTCTGACATAATGCTTGCAAGTTCACACACCTCTTTAATGTTATTTTTAGTGATCTCCGACTGGCGAAGTTGAACATCATTAGCACCAGCGTGAATAACAATCTTACTGTATTTACGTTTAGCGTTAGCCAGCACTTTTAAATTTGCTAAGATGTCAGGCGCTCTGGCTCCCGGTAAACATTGGACTATGGTGGCTGGTGTCTCTATTTTCACATTCCGTACAATAGAATCGCAAATAAACTAGAGCACTTTCATCAGGTTTCTCAGTGGGTGCATCACTGAGTGGGGAGAACCTGTTTAATGTTTTTGATCGGAACAGAAGAGTGTTGTTTAGACCCACGACTATGCCGCCTCACAGTCACCCAGTTGCCCTGCTGCAAAGGCCCTGTTACCGGAACCGAACAATGTACAGGACTCCCTGAGCTAGACGTATCCAAAGCCGTATGTTGTCACCGACAGAGAAAGATAAACTATACATGTGGCAAGCAGTGCAAATAGCAATAGCAGGAGAAGCCATTACTCACCGTGCTTGATGAAAGATTCTTACCACAGTTGTTTGATGAACTTGTGAAAAACCGGAGAGAGAGTAGCGAGACAGAGAGGAGGAAAGAAAACAGCGATAGGCACAAATGGAAACGCTAATGACAAGCTAACGAGTGCTAACGCGATGCAGGTGCACTGCACTCGCGGATTTAAAATAAAAGAGAATGATCAAATTAATCAGATTAGATTGATAGATAATATCAGAAATATGGTGGGAATTAAGTTACATTTTATCACTTTAAACAACAGAGAGTGATAGTAATAAGGATTTTACAGAAAAACAAAGCTACACAGAGCTACGATCACAAAACAGCAGCAAGGCAAGCAGGAAGCAGGAATAACAGTGTCCAAAAGCGACACCCGCAGGTAGGAGTGCTCAATTCTTGTGTAGTTCAGTTTTGCGGAGGAACTCCTCAGAACAAAACAAATGAGAAAATGCCACACTGGCCAATTTATACCTGGATGTCCGGGGGATGGCCAGCTATGCACATTTTGCTCGCCAATTGTCAACTGTCAATTGCTCCAGCTGTGTTGGTCATCATGACAGTATGCCAGGAGGTAACGTCCAAGATCCTGGATCTTCCGCTCAGTCTGGCCGTTTGTCTGGAGATGGTAACCAGAGGACAAGCTCACAGTGACCCCTAGCAGCCGAAAGAACGCTCTCCAGACATAGGAAAGGAATTGGGGCCCTCTGTCAGAGACGATGTCTTCGGGAATTCCAAAATTTCTGAAGACATGTGTGAATAGACCTTCTGCAGTTTCGAGAGCAGTTGGAAGTCCCTTGAGAGGTATTACCTTGCAGGCCTTAGAGAAACGATCTACAACTACCAGGATACAGGTGTTCCCTTCGGAGTTAGGAAGGTCAGTCACAAAATCAATTCCTATGTGGGACCATGGTCGTTGCAGGATCGGTAGGGGCACAAGCTTGCCTACTGGGAGATGTCAAGGGGTTTTTGACATGGCGTAGACTGAGCAACTGCGGACGTACCTGATGACATCACAGGACTTACTAGGCCACCAGTACCGAGCTTGGAGGAGTGAGAGGGTCTGTTGGCTGCCTAGATGTCCAGAGCCCGGTACATTGTGAACTGAGCCCAGAAGGGATTGATGTTGGGAAGTTGGCACAAATATTTTCCCTTCTGTGCCTCCCAGCAGAGCAGGTTCAATGAGAGTGGCACCTCGGATGTCGTCATTGATGTTCCACTGAATGCGGCTTACGATCAGGGCTGGAGGGAGAATGGGTTCTGGATCTGTTGGTGAGTCAGGAGTATGCATGCGTAAGAGGGCATCAGCCTTACTGTTACGATTTCCTGGGTGGTAACTGATAGTGAATGTGAACCTAGTGAAGAACAATGCCAGCTTGACAGGGTTACGCCTTTTGGCGATTCTTGTGATCAGTGATAATGGTGAAAGGGTGATTAGCTCCCTCCAGCTAATGCCGGTCTGCTCCGCTGGGGTCAGTTTCTTAGAGTAGTATGCGCAAGGTGGCTCACGATAATGTTGAGACAGCACAGCCCTGACGCCGGTGGTGGAGGCGTCCACTCTAACTACAAAGGGCACATTCGCGTAAGGATGACGCAGGATTGGGGCCGTGCTGAATGCTTTCTTTAGTTTCTTGAAGGTTTCGTGGGCATTGGGGGTCCAGGACAGGGACTTGGGATTTCCTCGGACCATGGAAGTCAGTGGGGCCGTGTGGAGACCGAAATCCTTGATAAATCAATGATAAAAGTTAGAAAATCCTAGAAACCTCTGGAGCTCCTTCACAGTCTAGGGAAGAGGCCACAGCTTGACAGAATCTATCTTCCCCTGGTCCATCTGAATCCCATCCTGGCCGATGATGTAACCCAGGAACTGCACAGTGGGGTGATGGAATTCGCATTTCTCCAGCTTTAAGAAGAGGTGGTGCTGACGGAGCTTCTGAAGGACCTGCTGTACGTGTTGGCGATGGTCGGCCAGGTTCTGGGAGTAAATGAGTATGTTGTTAATGTAGACAATTACAGAGCAGTGGAGGAACTCCCGGAACCCCTCGTTCATGAACCCCTGGAAGACAGACATTGCATGACTAAGTAAAGGAAGCTTTACCATCTGGGAGTTCAGAGCTCAATAGCAAGCCCCCATCCTTCTTGCCCATGAAGAAGAAACTTGAAGCCGCTGGTGAGGTGGAAGGCCGGATGTATCCTTGGTTGAGAGTCTCCTTTATGTATTCCTCCATGGCCTTGCACTCCGGGATGGACAGCTCTGCCCTTGGGGAGTTTCGTTCCAGGATCCCAGCAAGTCGATGGCACAGTCCCATGGCTCATGAGGTGGAAGTTGGGTGACTGCCTGGTTACTGAAGACATCCTGTAACGCCCTATAATCAGATGGGACTGCAACCTGCTCCTGTGGCTCAGGGCTTTCAATGAGGGTCGATGCAACTTGAACTGAACTAGGTCTTGGGTGTGGAGTAGGCAGAGACATGAGAAAGTTACAATGACAGTGCTTGCTCCGGCAAGTAACCTCACACAAGTCCCATCTGATCTCTGGAGAATGGAGAACCAGCCAGGGGCATCCCAGGATGATGTCAGCGGTGGGTCTCTCCAGTACCAAAAAGGTGATGTCCTCCTCGTGGAAATTTCCAATTCTTAGCTTCAGTGGTAGTGCTCTGAACTTCACCCACCCACGTCCTAGCGGTTTTCCCTGGATTGTTTCGACTTGGAACTTCTGGGAATGGCGTTTCCGGGGAAGATGAAGAGGACTCAATAGGTCCTGGGATATGAAATTGCCAGAGGAGCCCGAGTCGACGAGGGGAGGGACTGTAACAGAATAGTCTGGGGTGAGTAGTTGTACTGACAGATTTGAAAGCGAGGAAATGACTGGGTCTATTTGGAGGGTACTCACCGCTGTACGTGGGGGTCGAACTGGACAGGTTCTGATGTAGTGATCCTCTGCAGCACATTAGAGGCGCAGACCTGCCGCTAGGCAGTGAGCACATTCAAAGTGGGTGAGCTGGGAGCAATCCATTTGCAATGGCTCAGGTACAGGAGGCACCACAACGGGCACGACAGAGTGGTGGGTGGCTTCTGTGACGGGACATGCGGACAGGCACTGGGAGATTTGGTTGGCTCTTTGCATGACACTTTACAGACCTGCAGAGTCATCACAAATAGCCATTTCAGCTCAAATATGGGGATCCAACCCTTTCCAATAGTCACTGAGTAATGCCGCCTCATTCCACCCGCTAGTCGCTGCCAGATTTCTGAACTGCAGTGTTTGTGAAGTCACTCGTAGAGGTAGCACCTTGACGCAGCCTCAGTAGCTGATCAGACACAGATGGCACTCCTGTAGACTGGCCAAACACTTCTTTGAAATGGTTAGTGAATGCATCTTATGAATTAATGATGGCAATATAAGCATTCCACATAGCCTTTGCCCACAACAGCGCTCTTCCGTTAAGCAGAGAAATCAGTTATGCTACCTTAGCTCGTTTGGTGGTAAACTTCTGCGATTGCATCTCAATGTAGAGTGCCACTTGTAGGAGGAAGCCGCCACACTCAGGTGCGTTACCCATGTTTGAAGCAGGCATGGCCATGGGACTTACAGAGGCAGATGAAGGATTAGGTGGAGGAAGCAAGGAAGCCCGGAGAGTGTCGACAAGCTCCTCCAAAACCTCAGTGGGAGTGGAATGATGTGGATCCATGGAGCTATTGGTGTTGGTCCGGTCTTCTGTCAAAAATCAAAGCCGGAAACAACAGGTAAGTGCAAAACAGGATGGTTTATTAACAGGATTGCAGATGAATGGAGCGAGGGAAGTAAATGCAGGTGAGTATCAACACAGTGAAGGTTTCAGGGGTTCTTATCTGAGTACTGATGGTTTCTATCTTATGCAGGTTCGTTGGAGATCACGGATCAGTATTCTAGGAGTCGTTGGAGGATTGCAGGAGAAACAGAAGTTAAGGCTTTCTAGGTAAGTTTAACTGAGAGAGAGTCCAGAACAGTCCATAGACGTGAATGGTAGACTGGACAGTGAGTGACTTGTGTAGTGTGTAGTGTAGTTTGTAGTGTGGCTTGATTGGTGACAGCAGGTGCGGGTGATCAGAACTCAGGTGACTGTGATCGGGTAATTGTTCTGGATGGTGACTGCAATGACTGTGACGAATCTCTGACAGGATAAGCCTGTTTTTAAATATATATATATATATATATATATATATATATATATATATATATATATATATATATATATATATATATATATATATACAGGTAACATAAATGTTAAGGTTGGTTTTTAAAGGCAGCATTTTTATTTTTCTTACATTTAATATTTTTTACAGTATGGAAGTTTGGTTCTGTCAGTAATCACTGGGAAAAAAATTTACTCTGAATCAATTTTCACTTATATTTGCTAGTAAATTTCACAATAATTACAAGGAAATGGCAAGTTACATTAAACATGAAATTTTGAAGTTCTGAAATTGTAATTGTAAAGTTATTCTAAAACACTGTCCAAAATGTTTTACACCGTTGAAAAATAATTTTTACAGTGTGCTCATGTTCCTAGAGATGATGAATTACATGTTTTCTTTTTAGAAGAAACAAGATGGCGGCGCGTCCACACGCAGCGGCTTTACTCTGTCCCATCAGAATGATGTTTTAGTGTTTTTAGTCTCGGTCTGCTCCGGAGGCCTACACCATCACCGACCCCCTCTGCTGCATCTCGCCCACAGTGGAGGCGCCACAAACGGCGTGAGAGGAAGCAGAAGAGGGGTAAGTGTGGAGGTATCCTGGCTAGCCTAACTACTAACCCACACAAGCCAGCTATCCCCACCATCGTACTGGCTAACGTATGCTCTTTGGACAATAAACTGGACTACATCCGATTACTATGCTCAACTCAGAAGACTGTAAGAGACTGTTGTGTTTTTGTGTTCACGGAAACATGGCTTAGCAACAGCGTTCCAGATGGAGTTATTCAGCTCGATCAGCTGACGGGCTTTGTGTTTACATCAATGACGCGTGGTGCCGTGATGCTGTTGTGGTCTGCAAACACTGCTCACCCCTGGTGGAGTTTATGATTATTAAGTGCCGGCCGTTCTATCTACCGAGGGAATATACAGCCATACTGCTCATTGCTGTTTACATTTCTCCGAACAACAACAACAGCAACAAGAACGATGCACTAAAGGAACTGTACCAGCACATCAGTGAGCAGCAGACAGCACACCCTGATGCTTTTCTCATCATAGCTGGGGATTTCAACCATGCTGCCTTAAAGAGTGTGTTTCCAAAAATATACCAACACATTCATTTTCCAACAAGAGGTAAAATTTTTTTTGACTTTGTTAACACAACACAGAGAGGAGCTTGCAAAGCCCTCCCCCTCCCACATCTTGGTGCCTCAGACCACATGACTGTAATGCTAAAGCCTGCATACAGACCGCTCGTTAAAGTCATTAAACCAGTTCACAAACAAATTCAAATGTGGCCGGAAGGATCGTCAGAGGCTCTTCAAGACTGTTTTGACACAACTGACTGGAATATGTTTAAGCAGGCTGCCACATACAATAACACCACAGACCTCCAAAAGTAATCAGAGACTGTCACTGCCTACATCACCAAGTGTATTGATGATATAACAGTCACAAAGACCATCACTGTCAGGGCCAACCAGAAGGCGTGGATGACAGGGGAGGTCTACAGACTCCTGAAGACGCGGAACGCTGCCTTCAGAGCTGGAGATGAGGTGGGCCTGAGGACAGCTTAGAGAGACAGTATTCCAGGAGGATAGCCCATCATTTCAGCGACAGCAGAGACACTCGGAGCCTGTGGCAGGGGATACAGACCATTACGGACTACAAGCCCCCACCGCGGACCTGTGACAGCAACATCTCCCTGCTGAACGAGCTGAACACCTTCTTTGATCGCTTTGAGGAACAAAACTGCACCACTGCACAGAAGACTCCACCTCCTCCCGGTGACCAGGTGATGAAGCTGACCCCAGACAGCGTGAGGAGATCCTTCAGCAGGATCAATGCACGCAAAGCTCCAGGACCTGACAACATTCCTGGGCGTGTACTGAGAGACTGTGCAGTGGAACTCACTGATGTCTTCACAGACATTTTCAACACCTCGCTTAGTCAGGCTGTTGTTTCCACATGCTTCAAAGCTACCACCATCATTCCAGTCCCGAAGAAGTCGTATAGATCCTGCTTCAATGGGTAAAGTAGTGTTGGTGTTTGTCAGGTGCTCATGAAGTGCTTAGAATGGCTAGTCATGCACCATATCAAGTCTGCCCTCGCCCCCTCCCTGGACCCCTTCCAGTTTGCATATCGGTCCAACCGTTCAACCGATGATGCCCACCAAACAAGATGGGTACCACCAAACAAGATGGCGGCGTGTCCACACGCAGCGGCTTCTCTCTGTCCCGACAGAACGGTGTTTTCGTGTTTTTTGTCTTGTGAGTTTTTGTACGTATATTATATTTGTTCTAGATTTTAGGCTCTACTGTTAGTGTTATCTGTATGCACCGAGGGTCTGAAAGTAACGCAATTTCGATTCTCTGTATGTATGCACTGTACATGTGGAAGAATTGACAATAAAGCAGACTTGACTTGACTTGAACTACCCTCCACACAGCACTTACACATATAGACAAAAAGGACTCATACGTCAGAATGCTGTTCATAGACTTCAGTTCAGCATTCAACACAATCATACCTCAACAGCTCATTTATAAACTGGTCCAGCTGGGACTCAACACTTCGCTGTGCAACTTGCTGTTGGACTTTCTGACTGGAAGACCTCAGGCAGTATGGGTCGGTAGCAACACATGCAGCACCATCACACTGAACACTGGGGCCCCCCAAGGATGTGTTCTGAGCCCCCTCCTCTTCACTCTGCTGACCCACGACTGCACACCGTTACACAACTCCAACCTCTTTATTAAGTTTGCGGATGACACGACAGTGGTGGGTCTCTTTAGCAACAGAGATGAGACAAACTACAGGAGCGAGGTGAGCCGCCTGGCCGGGTGGTGCAGTGACAACAATCTCTCTCTGAATGTGGAAAAGATGAAGGAGATTGTTGTTGACTTCAGGAGAGTGCACACTCAGCATCCTCCTCTGACCATCAACGGTGTGACTGTGGAGAGAGTGAGCAGCACCAAGTTCCTAGGTGTGCACATCACAGAGGACCTCTCATGGACCGACAACACCGCAGCACTGGCCAAGAAAGCACAGCAGCGTCTCTACTTCCTCCACAAACTGAGAAGAGCTAGAGCCCCGGCCCCCATCATGTGCACCTTCTACAAAGGCACCATTGAGATTAGCTGCATCACTATGTGTGGTATGGCGCCTGCAACGCGTCCTGCCGGAAGACTCTTCAACACATAGTGAGAGCAGGTGAGAAGATCATTGGTGTCTCTCTCCCCTCCCTCCAGGACATTTACAGAACCCGTCTCACTCGCAAAGCCCTCTGCATTGCAGGTGATCCCACCCACCCGTCACACAGCTTCTTCAGTCTGCTGCCATCAGGGAGGAGACTGCGGAGTCTCCAGGCCAGGACTGAAGGACAGCTTCGCTCCCGAACCTGCCCCCCTTTCCTTCTTCTGCCCCAGGCACCACTGAACTATGAACCCCCCCCCCCCCAGGTCCCACATCCCCAGGTCCTTCCACTTCCCCCTCCCACTAACATACGGTGACATGCACCAGTCGCTTTGTGCAGCATTGGTCTGCTCACTAACTCACTCAGCATAGAATTGACGTCATTCTACTACCTCTTCAGTCAGTTTAAATAAAAAAAGCCCCTCTGAGCCCTTTGTCACTTTAAATCAGACTGAATAAGCTTTTTTTGCACTACAATCTTTTTTTCTGCACTGTTTGTTCACCTTACTGGTTGTCACTGCTTTATTTAACTTTATTATTTTTTTTATTATTTTTTTTATTTTTTATATGCCCTTATTTGTATAGTTGTATTTAATATTTTATATTTGATCTGTATCTATCTGTATTTTTAGGCTCTACTGTTAGTGTTATCTGTATGCACCATGGGTCTGAAAGTAACGCAGTTTCAATTCTCTGTATGTATGTACTGTACATGTGGAAGAATTGACAATAAAGCAGACTTGACGACTTGAGAAGGTTAAAGAAAGTAGATAATTAACTGTCTGAGACGTGATCTGTGTGGATTTGTACAGAGTTGTTTCAATATCATCTTTAACTGCTAAAAGGACGTTGCAGGAGTATGTGTGGCAGAATCTGAGAACACCTGGCTGAGATTTCATTGGTGGATCTGACACTACAGCGATGTTAGAAATAAGTCAAAGAGAGTAAATGAAGCGCCTGAGGCTCGTTCATGAACACATTCACTCTCTCTCACAGCATTCATGACAGTTAGCAGCATTTAGGGATATAAATCAAAGAAAACTCCCCTGTGTGTCTTTGTCTCTCTATGGTTCTCTCTCCTCGACAGCACATTCCTCTCAGATCATGTGTGAGATCATATTCAGTCTCATCTCAGATTAGCTGGAGCTCAAAGCACAGGAATTCAGTGAGGATGGACAGCAGATACACACACTTGTGTAGAGATGAGCTTCTCCTGTAGAAATACACCTTCAGCATGTATAATGTCAGTCTGATCAACTCATAAGAGACAGAATTAGAGATGATGTTCATATATTAGTCAGTGGTGCCCTCTGGTGCTTCTCTAATTCAGTGCATGATGTTGGGAAGATCTGAGAGAAAAAAAACAACTAAAAAATTGTCAAAAGACCATAAAGCAGCAAACTTTGAAAGCTTGTTTCCACCAAGCCATAGAAAATAATTTATTTCACAATTCTTACTTTTGTTTGCAATTCTGAGTTTATATCTCACAATTTTGACTGTGTTTCTGTTAATTCTGAATTTAAACTCCTGATTGTAACTTTTTTTTTTACTCTTGTGTAATTCTGAATTTTAACTTTTTTGTCACAATTGTGACTTTTTCATAATTCTGAGTTTAAATCTAATTTTTTTTGTTTTTTTTTACTAAGTATTATTTTTTTTTTTTCTTTGTTTGTTTTTTTTTAATTTTTTATTTTTTGTCAGTTCTCACCTTTTTTCCCTCACATTTTTTTTTCAATTCTATGTTGCACAACTTTGTTTTTATATATTCTATATAAATGTGAGATATAAACTCACAATCACAAGACAAACTTGAAATTGTGAGAGTAAGTCAGAATTGTGACATTAAAAAATGCAATTACATTTTTATATATATATATATATATATATATATATAAATATATATATCTATAATATATATATATATATATATATAAAAACAGGCTTACTTAGTAAACTTTTGAAATATATACAGGTCCTTCTCAAAAAATTAGCATATTGTGAAAAAGTTCATTATTTTCCATAATGTAATGATAAAAATTAAACACTTTCATATATTTTAGATTTCATTGCACACCAACTGAAATATTTCAGGTCTTTTATTGTTTTAATACTGATGATTTTGGCATACAGCTCATGAAAACCCAAAATTCCTTTCTCAAAACATTAGCATATTTCATATTTCAAAAGTGTTTTTAATACAAAAAAAGTCAACCTTCAAATAATTATGTTCAGTTATGCACTCAATACTTGGTCGGGAATCCTTTTGCAGAAATGACTGCTTCAATGCGGCGTGGCATGGAGGCAATCAGCCTGTGGCACTGCTGAGGTGTTATGGAGGCCCAGGATGCTTCGATAGCGGCCTTAAGCTCATCCAGAGGTGTTGGGTCTTGCGTCTCTCAACTTTCTCTTCACAATATCCCACAGATTCTCTATGGGGTTCAGGTCAGGAGAGTTGGCAGGCCAATTGAGACAGTAATACCATGGTCAGTAAAACCATTTACCAGTGGTTTTGGCACTGTGAGCAAGGTGCCAGGTCGTGCTGAAAAACGAAATCTTCATCTCCATAAAGCTTTTCAGCAGATGGAAGCATGAAGTGCTCCAAAATCTCCTGATAGCTAGCTGCATTGACCCTGCCCTTGATAAAACACAGTGGACCAACAACCAGCAGCTGACATGGCACCCCAGGACCATCACTGACCGTGGGCTACTTGACACTGGACTTCAGGCATTTTGGCATTTCCTTCTCCCCAGTCTTCCTCCAGACTCTGGCACCTTGATTTCCGAATGACATGCAAAATTTGCTTTCATCCGAAAAAAGTACTTTGGACCACTGAGCAACAGTCCAGTGCTGCTTCTCTGTAGCCCAGGTCAGAGCGCTTCTGCCGTTGTTTCTGGTTCAAAACGCACACGCCTGTGCACGGTGGCTCTGGATGTTTCTACTCCAGACTCAGTCCACTGCTTCCGCAGGTCCCCCCAGGGTCTGGAATCGGTCCTTCTCCCACAATCTTCCTCAGGGTCCGGTCACCTCTTCTCGTTGTGCAGCGTTTTTTGCCACACTTTTTCCTTCCCACAGACTTCCCACTGAGGTGCCTTGCTTCATACAGCACTCTGGGAACAGCCTATTCGTTCAGAAATTTCTTTCTGTGTCTTACCCTCTCGCTTGAGGGTGTCATGATGGCCTTCTGGACAGCAGTCAGGTCGGCAGTCTTACCCATGATTCCGGTTTTGAGTAAATGAACCAGGCTGGGAGTTTTTAAAAGCCTCAGGAATCTTTTGCAGGTGTTTAGAGTTAATTAGTTGATTCAGGTGATTAAGGTTAATAGCTCGTTTAGAGAACCTTTTCATGATATGCTAATTTTTTGAGATAGGAATTTTTGGGTTTTTCATGAGCTGTATGCCAAAATCATCAGTATTACAAACAATAAAAGACCTGAAATATTTCAGTTGGTGTGTCAATGAATCGAAAATATATGAAAGTTTAATTTTTATCATTACATTATGGAAAATAATGAACTTTTTCACAATATGCTAATTTTTTGAGAAGGACCTGTATATGTTAGTTCATAATTAAAAATAAATAAAATAAACTGCAACAATAACATCCACAAAATGTTGAAAGTACTGTAGTTAAAGTTACTTGTAACAATGACTTTAAAGATACTCATTGTTACAGAGGTAACAATCTCTAGCCACCCGAGCCATAAAAAATAAATAATTATTAAATACAATAACAAAGACTGTGAAAGTGTCTTACAGAGCACTATTATAGTTTGTAGTTAATATTTGAAATTGCTGGTTACTTTTATACTTTGTTTTCATTTCAGAATTCAGTTTTTTATTATTTATTTTCAGTAACAGAGCAGCAGCAGGTAGACAGCTGTCAAACTGTTTCTGTTTTGAAGTATTTATTTTGTAAAGAGCATCATGATGTTTGTGTCAGTGCTGATTTAGGTCAGCAGGCGGCGCTGTTCTGTGAGTCACACCGGGCTTTTGGACAGAAATCATGCAAGAAATCACCTTTACCAACAAACGATGCAGAAAACATCAGACACTAGAGTTCAGCTTTCTGCAGAAAAACAGACAATTACAACTCATGTGTTGTACAGTACAGATATTAATGAAACGTTTAAAATAATCATATATTAACAGTTGTACGGCCAAAGTGTCACAACCAGCGGAGGTTCTAGAGTGAGTAGATATCTGGGGCTTACAGACATTCATGTGTGTGTCACAATACACAAGATACATTTATTTAAAAATAAATAAACAAATTAATAAACATTTAAAGGGAGATTAAGAACAGACACACCAGATATCAGAAAAATGTAAATATTGGAAAATACAATAATTAGATAAAAAGGTCTATTTCATGGCAAAAAAAAAAAAGTAAAAATAAATAAAAAAAGCATATATATATATATATATATATATATATATATATATATATATATATATATATATATATATATATATATATATATATATAAACAAATTAATAAACATTAAAAGTGAGATTATTAGATTTGTGTTGGATGTTAACTTTAGAACAGAACATGGATATTTATTTTATTTGTAAACATCATAGTTTTTTCGTTTATTTCAGTTAATGTCATAAAACTAGTGAGTTAAGCCTGTAATAGTGCTGACAGTGTCGTATAAACATGACTGAAGTAGAGAAAAGAAGAACAGACGAACCGATTCATTTGAGTGAGTCACTTACACTGGAACGGCTCCGATTGATTCAAACTCGAGACTTCGATTATTCAGTTCAAGTGATTCAGTAGCCAAAACCAGTTAAAAGGAGCCATTCATTTTCGTATTACTGCATCGCTTAAAAAGCTTGAAGTGATGGGTGAAACCGAGCTTTCTGAAACTCCGAATCAGTTAAAAAAAATTGCGTAGTAAAATGAGTCACTGTTTCGAAGCGCTCTAATCGGATCGCGAATCATTTGGTTCAGATCGGGACTTCGGAGCGGGTTCGAGAAGCCTTTATCTTCTAACAGTACAAAACATCAAACAATTAAGACAATTAAGTACAATTCTAAAAACAAAACACAGGAAAAAAAGAAAGAAAGTATACACAGATGCAAGGTTAAAAAAAAAAAAAAAAAAAAAAAAAATTAAATTAAAAATTAAAATGAAGAGGAAAAATTTAATGATTGCAGAGACACAGTTTTCACCGCTTTAGGATTAACAGCCTAACTTTGGATATTTCCATATACTTGTCTAGATCAACTCTGAATAAAGAAAAGAGAGGTTTAGAGCCAATAAATAAAAGTAAAGTAATATTTTGTTCCCTAGGTATTGCTTATTTTTTGGACCCCACTGACAGAAGCGACATAATGCCAGTGGGTTTTTTATGTTAATTAAGCTGATGTATTCTAGGTTGATCTGTCTTGTATTAGTTTCACACACATGAGCTGGATGTTTGCCTGTACTCACATGTAGAAAAACACTGGAGACTCAGATGAAGCTGATACTGAGTGACGGAACATTCCCGTCTCTGTGAACACAGTCTCACTGTGGTTTAGTACAGTAAGAGTTTTATTCAGCATCGTGTCAATATATCAGCAGCTCAGACTCTCACACACGTACTGATTAAACTGTGTTTCCTGTCACCGAGGAACTTAACCACTGAGAAGCACAGAGGAACATTCAGAGAGAAAGACAGAGGGAAAATCCAGGGGAAATTAAAAGGACAATTTAAAGGCTGAGGCATGTTAAGCAAACACAGGCGCTCCAGCAGCGGCTCCTCACACACTCACAGCACGGCGCTTGTGTTCCAGAGACTGAGTCTGCTTCAGCTGCTCTCTGTCAGTGTGACGTATGATCTTCAGCCTGTTCTGAACTAAACATGGGGAGCGGGGCATGTTGTCACGCAGTGAAAATTTCTCAGGATGGGTTTAGTCACTTTCTTTTGAGAAAATGAGTTTGAGTTTGATAAATAAATAAATAAATAAACAATATTCTAATAATAATATCATATTATTATAATCTCATGTTTCGGAATAAATAAGTAAATAAAATCAATAAATTAAAATCCAAACAAACTATTTGTCTAAATAAATAAATATAGTTTTCATAATAAATAAAGAAATAAAAGAACAGGTAAATGAAAAACAAATAAACAAGTTAATAAAATAGTTTTCATAAATATTAATAATTATTATTATATTCTAATATCAAATTATTATTATATCATAACATTTAAGAATAAAAAAGTAAATAAAATCGATAAATTAAAATTCAAACAATTTGTCTAAATAAATAAATAACTAAATATAGTTTTTAGAATAAATAAGGAAATGATTAAGTTAATTTAAAAAATAAAAAATAAACAAGCAAATAAAATAGTTTTCGTAAATAATAAATAAATCAGTTTTTATAATGAGATCCTGTGATTAAAAATCCTATTGCTGGCTTTTCAGCAAAATCAGTATAAACATTTATGCAGCACAAATAATAATAATAATAATAATAATAATAATAATAATAATAATAATAATAATAATAATAATATATTGTATTTGATTATAGCATGAAGAATACTTGCCGTTATAGCATAAATACTGATTTAATATATTTTACATCTATCCACATTCTCTTGCTCAATTTGTCTACATCTGTAGATACAATACTGTATAATGTCTGTTTATTGTGTATTGCATTTTTACATATTTATTTTTAATAAATATTATTTTTATTTTTTTTTTTTTGTTTTTGTAATATTATGTTATGTGACAAGTTAAGTTTGTTTTTTTTTGTGTTTGTGTGTGTGTGTGTGAATGTGTGCGTGTGTTTTGTGTGGTGAAGTGTGTGTGTGCGTGTGTGTGTGCGTTGTGTGCATGTGTGTGGTGTGTGTGTGTGTATGAGTGTGCGTGTGTGTGTGGGTGTGTGTGTGTGTGTGTGAGTGAGTGTGTGTGTGTGTGTGTGTGTGTGTGTGTGTGTGTCGTGTGTGTGCATGTGTGCGTCTGTGTGTGCGCGTGCGTGTGCAGTGTGTGTGTGTGTGTGTGTGTGTGTGTGTGTGAATGTGTGTGTGCGTGTGTGCGCATGTGTGCGTGTCTGTGTGTGCGCGTGCGTGTGAGTGTGTGTGTGTGTGTGTGTGTGTAAACACACTTGGCAATGAAGCTCTTTCTGGTTCTGATTCTGAATACATAAAACATGGCATCTAATGAAGCTCTTTCTGGTTCTGATTCTGAATACATAAAACATGGCATCTATCAACCTTCAGTTCATCATAGTGTGTATTAGTTCTGTTCCCTTATGACATTATATTAATGTTTTATGTTGGACGACAGACAAAGCTTAATTTAATATATCATAACTTTATTTAATATTACTATATTATCAGAGTTTTGAACTAGATGTTTGAAACCAACACAGAAAACACTGCTAGAAAAAAAACAGACTTGTGTGACAACTAGAAAGAGAGAAGGACATTTCTTTCAGCATGTTTGCATGAGTGGTTGGTTCTTCCCAAAGCGGCCTGATTTCTTTTTTTAAATCAATTAAAAGTTCTCCTTCAGATCAATGCTGTCTCGGAGTCTTCCGGAGGCGCTTGTGTACTCGTTTGTTCCTGAAGTAGGTCAGTGGAGCATCAATGCTGCATTAATGCGCTAAAATTAGCCTCATCAGACCCAGCAGACGTATTTAATTAAAGAGGAAACAAACATCAAGGCATTGGGCCCAATTAAAAGATCAGCACAAACAGAATAACGACACGGGACTGAACACACTGAGATTACTGGAAGGAGGCTGAGAGACTGCAGATAATCAGCTTTACCGAAGCCTGTCTGACCAACCGGTCCGGTCACTACATACAGACCACAAATCAGCTCTATTCTCCTGAAAATGGGTCATGTGAAGCTGAAGGCTTAACCAATAAAGCAAATAAAGCCACTTTGACCGCCAGGTTTTATCAGAAGCACTTTATATGACCGCTAGATGGCGCTGCGCACTTGTGAACATGCGTATTAGCTTTCAGTGATAAACTGTTGCATATGAAATTGTTAATAAACTAATAAAACTCAAGACATTTCCCTACAGAGCATGAGAAACTTCAGACACACTGCAGTTACATAAATAAATAAACGTTTTCTTTCTCTTATAAAAGCTTTTCTTGCTCAGTATTTTTGTCTTGTTTTTCAGTAAAATATTTTAACTTTCCTAAATCAAGATTTGCTTAACAAATGATACAGGAGGAGATATAAAGTCTTGCGTTCTGTAAAATTTATTAAAATTACAAATATCTGCCAGTAGGCTCGGAAAAATAATTGTATTTTCCCTTTGAATTATTTATTTATTTATTTATTTATTTATTTTTTTTTTGTATTATTTATTTATGTTAGTAGTATCTGACAACTATTTTATTTTATTTTATTTTATTTTAATTTTATTTTATTTAAACACATTTTATTTTATTTTATTTTATTTTATTTTATTTTATTTTATTCAGAAAACAAAACTTAATATGCTAAACCATTTGGTTCGCATTTTGGTTCGATTTAAAACAATTGTAGATATTTGGACTGTAAAACAAGTCAAAAATAATAGCAAGAAAATATTTTTTAAATGTATTATTTAGTATTATTTAAAAAAAATTGAGTGATTTGACTCTAATCAAAAAAAGAAAGAAAGAAAGAAAGAAAGAAAGAAAGAAAGAAAGAAAGAAAGAAAGACCATTTAAAATCTGCAAACAAAATTTTATATTTTTTTTATTTAATATATATTTTTACTTTAAAAACGTTCTTAACAAATAATTATTGCGATATATTTCACGCAACATTCACAAATATGCTGAAAAAAATATGTAAATGTATTGAAACAATTACGAAGAGTGAAAAAAGACGGTAGGAATGTAAATGAGCGGCTGGTGTTATTGTGGGCACATAACGGTACATTCAATACCTGGAGCGCTGCTCTGTTATAATATTCAGGCTACGCGATGATTGACATCCGCCTCATCCAATCAGCAGCCGAGTCGATGACTTTACAATAGAACTGTGTGCCAGAGAGGGGCGGGCTCAGGCACAGAGAGCCAATGGCTGGACAGGAGGGCGGGAGTTTTCTCAACTCGGGCTTTTGTTCTCTGTCAGGGCAGTAAAGTGAAGTTCGGTCACCGTTATTCCGCGGGACATCCCGTATCAGAATCACAGGGATAATATTAGAGCTGCTCTATTTCCTGGAGGAAAGACTCTCAGGAGGATTGACTCGCAGCGAACTTTCCTTTTCCTCACAATGGAAACTCCATCATCATCACCATCATCATCATCATCATGAGAAGAACGCGAAGTTTTTCTGGATGAGTTCTGACAGGATTTTACAGCGAATGAACCCTTTCTCCTCCCTCAAACGGGTTTTTAAGCATATCTCTGCGGATCTACAACTCTTTAGGAACTCTTTAGCGGAACTTTACCTCAAGTTTCTTTAAATCGGCAAGCGCGCTTTGGATACATTTCGTTTGATCGCCGCTTTTTTTGGATACAATGTTGCAAGTCTGAGGTGAATGTATCAGGCTCGGAAAAATCCTGACTGGATCTGTGATCATGGCGCTTTCAGGTAGATCTCTAGACACTTTGCACCTCATTTTATTTGTTTTATGGACTTTATCGCGTTACTCTTTATCCAGTCAAGTTCGGCAGGAGTTTGAGGTTCTGGAGGAGCAGCCGGTGGGCACATATGTGGGCACCATCGACACCAAACCCTCCTTTACTTACAGATTCAGCGAACACCACAAACTTTTTTCCATCAACGCCACGACGGGCGTCATCTACACGTCCTCCGTGATCGACCGAGAAGTTCTGCCTAGTAACATCATCAATGTGGTGGTTCTGTCCAGTCAGCCCACTTACCCCACCGAGGTGCGCATCGTGGTTTTGGATATTAACGACAACGCGCCGGTGTTTCCTGACGCGTCGATCGTGGTGTCGTTCAAAGAGGACGCGAGCAGCGGGCGTCAGGTGATTCTGGACACCGCGACAGACGCGGACATCGGGAGTAACGGAGTGGATCACACCACCTACCGGATCGTCAGAGGGAACGAACAGCGAAAGTTTCGCTTGGATATCACCGTCAATCCGAGCGGAGAGGGCGCTTTTCTGCACTTGGTCTCCACAGGAGGGCTGGACAGAGAATTAACCCCCTTCTATCAACTCCTCATCCAAGTGGAAGACAAAGGAGAGCCCAAAAAGTTCGGGTATCTGCAGGTTAACGTCACCATTCAGGATATAAATGACAACCCGCCTGCTTTTGACCAGGATCATTACCAGACCAGTGTGTTTGAGGACGCTGCCATTGGCTCTAGTGTTCTCCAAATAACAGCCACAGATCTGGACGAGGGTACAAATGCTGACATTTCCTATTTTTTAGATGAAGGAACTCCTTTTCAGATTGACCCCAAGGCTGGGACTGTGATTATAAAGGAGGGGTTGGATTATGAGACCAGGAAGGAGTATTCCCTCACTATCCATGCAGTAGACAACGGCGTCCCCTCTCTCTCAGGCAGGTCAGAAGCGACTATAAAACTGCTTGATGTGAATGACAATGACCCCGTAGTTAAATTTCGCTACTTCCCTACCACATCCAAATTCGCTTCGGTGGATGAGAATGCACAGGTGGGCACCGTAGTGGCACTATTAACAGTTTCCGATTCAGATTCGTCCACGGCTAACGGTAATATTTCAGTTTCTATACTTGGCGGAAACGAACAGAGACATTTTGAAGTCCACAGTTCACCCGTCCCCAATCTGAGCCTAATCAAAGTAGCCAGTGTGCTCGACAGAGAGCGAATCTCCTCCTACAACCTCACCGTTTCAGTGTCAGATAACGGCAGGCCTGTCGCTCGCTCGTCTTTTGCAAGTCTGGTTATATTTGTGAATGATATTAATGACCATCCACCCATATTTCAGGAAGCTGTGTATAGAGTAGACATCAGTGAGGACATTCCTAAAGGCAGCTACATTAAAGGGGTCTCAGCCACAGATGGAGACTCCGGGCAGAATGCCAATCTCCGCTACTCACTGGTGTCTGGAAACAGTTTGGGCTGGTTTGCCATCAGTGAGAACAGTGGTTTGGTTACCAGCGCAGCAGAGCTCGATAGGGAAATAGCTTCTCAAATAGTGCTGAATATCAGTGCCAAAGACCAAGGCCTGCAGCCGAAAATCTCCTACACCAAACTGATAGTGAATATCACCGACGTTAACGACCAGGTCCCCACTTTCACTCAAAGCACGTATCACATTTCCTTAGTCGAGCATTCGCCTGCCGGCTCCGAGCTTGTGGTGCTGTCCACCACAGATTCGGATCTCGGTGCCAACGGCACAGTCCGATTCTCATTTGACCCTGAAACCCCCGTGAGCATTCAGAATAAGTTCAGGTTAGATGTAGTATCGGGCCGGTTGAGTACAGCCACAGAGTTAGACAGAGAAGAAGAGAGCTCTTATTTGCTGCACATAAAAGCCACAGATGCAGGCATGCCCCCCCTTTACTCCATCTGCAAAGTCAATATCACACTAAAGGACGTTAATGATAACAGCCCAGTGTTTTACCCTGTGCAGTATTTTGCCAATATCAAAGAAAACGAGCCTTCGGGCTCATTTGTGACTACTGTAACAGCTTCCGACCCTGACCTTGGCCGCAATGGCACTGTAAAATATGCCATCACTGCTGGTGACTCTTACAAGTTTCACATCAATAGCAACTCTGGTAGAATCACAACTCTAGTGCCCCTCGACAGAGAGGAGAAAACCTCTTATCAGCTGCAGGTCACTGCGACAGACGGAGGCGGATTGCGCTCAAACACGCAAGCTATAGTCACAGTCACTGTTGTAGACACGCAAGATAACCCGCCCGTGTTCAGTCAGAAAGAGTACAGCTTTGTAATGTTTGAGAATGTGGCCATTGACACCATTATTGGCACCGTGTCGGCCACCACAGTAGATCTGAACACAAATATTACATATTTGATTGCATCAGGGGACCAGCGCGGTCTGTTTGCTATCAAAGGCAGCACAGGGCAGATCACAGCTTCAGGGCTGATAGACAGAGAAGAGCAGGCATTTTACCAACTCAGGGTGATTGCAAGAGGTGGGGAGGTTACGGGGGAAGCATTAGTTAATATCACAGTGAAGGATTTGAATGATAATGCCCCTCATTTCATTCACAATGTCGAGCATGTGAGCGCTGTGGAGAACTGGGCCACCGGTCACCAAATATTCCAGGCTAAAGCTTCGGATCCTGATGAGGGGACCAATGGCATGGTCGTGTACAGCCTCAAACATAACCCCAAAGGCTTGTTTCACATCCACGAAAGACACGGATTGATCACCCTCACTGGCCCCCTAGAAGTCACCACCAGCTCCTACCAGGTGGAGGTCGTGGCCTCTGACCTCGGTGTCCCTCAGCGCACCTCCAGCCTCATTCTCACCATCAGCGTGTACGACGTCAACGACAACGCGCCAGTTTTTGACCAGCTCTCCTATGAAGTCACCATTCTGGAATCCGAGCCAGTAAACAGTCGGTTTTTTAAGGTGGAGGCCAGCGATAAAGACTCAGGACTCAATGGGGAAATTGTGTATGACATCATTAGCGGTAACACAAATGACGTTTTTGGGATTTTCCCTGATGGGCAGTTGTATATTAAGGCAGAATTGGACAGAGAAGTACAAGATCGGTACAGTTTATTAGTGGTGGCCAAAGACAGAGCCGTCGAGCCACTGAGCGCCAATGTTAATGTGACGATTCTTCTCGACGATGTGAATGACAACCGTCCGCTTTTCAACAGCACTAATTATGTGTTCCACTTCGAGGAAGAGCAGGAGAGAGGCTCTTTCGTCGGGCTGGTTTTCGCTGAGGATAAAGACTTTGGGCCGAACAGTGAGGTACGTTACTCCTTTGAAACGCCGCAGCCAAATTTTGAGCTGAACGCCATCACAGGTGTGTTGACCAGCACGCTACAGCTCGACCGCGAATCTCTCATGAGACAGAGAGGTGCCGCGGTGTTTAGTTTCACAGTTGTGTCCTCTGATCAGGGCCTTCCCAAGCCTCTCAAAGACCAGGCCAAAGTTCAAGTGTACATACAGGACATCAACGACAACCCACCAAAATTCACCAAAGATATTTACCAGGCCTCTATCTCAGAATCCGCCCAGAACATGACGCAGCTGCTCCGAGTCTCTGCCTCAGATGTAGATGAAAATAAAAACGGTCTTGTTCGTTACAACATCGTGGAGGGAAATGAGGAAAAACAGTTCAGCATTGACAGCACTTCTGGTCAAGTTACTCTAGTGGGAAAACTAGACTACGAGACAACACCCTTTTACTCCCTCAAAATTATAACGGAGGATTCTGGGATTGTGCCTCTGTCATCCACATGTGTGTTGAGCATCAGTGTCCTAGATGATAACGATAACTCTCCGTCATTTCCCAAATCCACCCTCACAGTGGATGTGCTGGAGAACATGCGGATTGGAGAGCTGGTCGCCTCCGTAACCGCCACAGACTCTGACTCTGGTTCCAACGCCGACATCACATACAGCATCACCGCCACCAACAACCACGGCACTTTCAGCATCAGTCCCAACACTGGCAGCATTTTCCTGGTCAAAAAACTCGATTATGAAACGCAGTCCTTGTACAAACTCAACGTCACAGCCAAAGACAGTGGGAGGCCACCCAGGTCTTCCTCCATTCCGGTCATCATTCATGTGAGAGATTTTAATGACAACCCTCCTGTTTTTACACCAGGTGACATTTTTAAGTCCATCCCTGAAAACCTCCCGCTCTCCACCTCCGTCATGACTATAACAGCTCACGACACGGATGCCGACATCAACGGCCAGCTGGAGTACTCCATCGTCATGCAGACTCCTAGAGGAGGTCATTTCCGCATCGACCCTGCGTCTGGAGTGATCTACACGAACAAAGAGATTGACAGAGAGTTTTCCAACCTTTTTGAGCTGACCATCAAAGCAACAGACCAAGCCGTGCCGGTCGAGTTCCGGCGTTTTGCTCTGAAAAACATTACCATATGGGTGACGGACCAAAATGACAACGTGCCATTATTTATCTCCCAGAACGCCCTAGTGGCTGAATCTAACATAGTAATCGGCTCCATTCTGACAACAGTAGTGGCTTTTGACCCTGATGAGGGTGCCAACGGGGAGGTGGAGTATGAACTCTTAAGAGGAGATTCAGACACGTTTATCATGGACCGTTACAGTGGAGATATCAGACTCGCCTCTCAGCTCCTTCCCTCAAAGCTCATTTACAGTCTGATTGTGTCCGCTACAGATCACGGCACGGACCGCAAGACCTCACGGACGGAGCTGACCATCATCCTTCAGGGTTCAGAAGGCCCGGTCTTCTCCCAACCCAAATACATCACCATTCTAAAGGAGGGCCAACCGCCTGGAACCAACGTCATCTCTTTGGATGCCTCCAGCCCACGTGGCACCGGCACCAAGGTGGAGTTTTTTATTGTTTCAGTCCGGAGCGGAGGGAAGGCTGCAGGCCGGCTTTTCACCATTGGCCGCCACTCTGGGATGATCCAAACAGCTGCAGAACTGGACAGGGAGCAAGGCTCGGACCTCTACTTGATAGATGTATACGCCATCGAAGCCGACGCCAGCCAGCCCAGAACTCAACATGCAGAGGTGAGTAATCATGTTTTTATTTGGGGGGGGGGGGGGGTGTCAGTGATTTTGATCGCTCTTGCATATTGTGTGAAAGGAAATCTAAGGGAACATATTCTAAAACATGTGCTGAAGTCATTTGTGTGAATGTGGTGGAAAAACCTAAGCGAGAATATCCAAACTAAAGAGGGGGAAAAGAGTGCTGGATAACTGTACATGCATTACCAAAGTTCCTGCTTGTTTTTTTCCCCCCTGTTCTTTTTTAGACGATCTGGGTTGTATTAAGTATAAATTGCTTTGCACTTGAGAATGTGGGCTTTGTTTTTTGGCAGGCTAGCTGTATTGTTTCAGCTCGGAGAGAGCATAGGCCTTAATCTCAGAGTGGAGCGCTCGCTGTGCTCTGAGTTGCTCAGGCAGAGAGAGGGGAACCCTGGGTAAAATGTGCTGCTTTGTATTCCTGCTGTGAGCGAACTAATCTCTCTTATCAGCAGTGACAAATTCAACAAATCAGACGCCCAGACAGCATGATTGCAGATATTAATAACACGAAACCACAGGATGGAATTGTTTGTTTCTTTCTTATTGTAATAGTTTTCTGGCCAAGGAAATGCAGGGTAAAAGGGAAATGAGCCGGGGAGATCCGTGTGTGGGTCTGAGATACCTGTCCCCCGCCGAGTAAGCGGAGGAATTAGCCTGGGTTTGAACGCCTCAGGCGATGTCGGAGCAGGGTGGTCCGTGAGACCCTGCTTTGTGCCACCAGCATTGCCTGAACAAGCAATAAGTGACCATTAAAATCAGCTGACCCTCTAAGTCTCAGTGAATAGAAATTTCCTTTCAGAGGTGGCTGAGCCGAGTAAGAAGAGGAATCTCTAAAAGTGAAACTTAATCCGCACGTTCAGTTGGTACACTGCGACGCATCTGCGTTGCTCCCGCTAAACTCTCCCTCGAGGGATAGAGTTAAACTCTCGGCTGCAGGAACCAGATGAAATTCTACACTGGGCTTGTGGGTTTGTGAGCGCAGGCCTCTGCTCAAATGAAAAACAAATGTGATTCTATATATGTGTGTGTGTTTTGGAAATTTAAACTGGAACCGAAAATGTTATATTATTACAGGCTTGATGATTCGCGTTTATAAAGTGGATTTTTTTCCTTGTTCTCTGCTGCTGTGATGAAATGTGCTTTGTGTTAGAGTTTTGAAAATAGTTTCCCGAGAGGCGTTGCTCTCCATTCTGAGAGAAAGAGAATGAGCGTAATTAAAGCCAAAACGGTTTGCTCTGCTTTGCTTTGCCTTGTGAGGGGGTGTCATCGCTTGTGTCAGACAACGGTGTGCTCAAGTCTCTCATCTGAGGTTGTATGAAAGTGTCCATGTGACGTGAAGATCATACCATGCAGCAGTGACAACAGAAGCAGATGTGTGTGACATTAGACCTGCTCAAACTCTTTCTGTGTGTGTGTGTGTGTGTGTGTGTGTGTGTGTGTGTGTGTGTGTGTGTAACTACCTAGCCATATTTTGAGTTTTTTAAAAACTCAGGAAGTTTTCTGTTAGGATTATGTTAGTGTATCTACAAGTGTGTGTATTTAACAATAGCAGTCTATGCAATGTTCCATTTGGATAGTCAAGTAAATGTGTGTGTGTGTGTTGGTGTGAATATTGGGCTTTTTCTCAGTTTCAATGCAAAATAACTTGTTTTCTTAACAAGTACTGCTCTTGTTTGCCATTAAAACATCTTTAAATTGATAAATCTTACAAACTTGGTGTAACATAACAGGTTGATGCTTAGAAGAAGAAAAAATAAATAAAACAAGATATGATGATATCTCATAAAAATGTTGCTTCTCAAGTAAATGTATTTGATTGTAAGAATGCTTGCATTTTTTACTGAAAAACAAACTGATCATCTGATATGGAAATGTAATATATGACATAAACTGTCTTATATAATATTGTCACATGTTACCTGCAAGGCCATATATACTGTAATTTTCAAATTTGTACATTCTCTGGGTAGATGAAGATATTATAAGTTTATAACATACTGTATATAAAATCCCCATAGTAAAATTAGTATATGTACTTCTGTTAATAATATCTATATGATGTTTTTTTTATATATATGTAAAAATATATAATATAAAAAATATATAAGTAGCAACCATGGATGTCATCAGTATACACTGTTGGATACTGATGTATGCAACTACAAAAGTTTTTCTATTTTTTTTTTAAATACATGTTCATCTTTTATATTTACTCAACATGTATTGACAGGTTTTATAGAAGTTAATATGATATTGTTCCAATTTCTAACAGGTTTCATGTTTGTTTTTACTTCATATGGTAATATATTTCATAAATGTGACCCTGGAGCACAAAACCAGTCTTAAGTGTCAATTTTTCGAAATTGAGGTTTATACATCATCTGAAAGCTGAATGAATAATCTCTCCATTGATGTATGGTTTGTTTTGGCATAAGGGTCATTTTTTTGATATTTATATTTGGTATTATGGTGTATGAGTGAGCAAAAAAATCTAAATATTGAGAAAATCATCTTTAAAGTTGTTCAAATGAATTTGTTAGCAATGCATATAACTAATCAAAAATTAAGTTTTTGATATATTTACGGTAGGAACATTTACAAAATATCTTCATGGAACATGATCTTTACTTAATATCCTAATGATTTTTTGGTATAAAAGAAAAATTTATAATTTTGACCCATACAATGTTTTTTTTTTTTTTTTTTTTTTTTGGCTATTGCTACAAATATACCCCAGAGACTTAAGACTGCTTTTGTGCTCCAGGGTCACATATGGATTTTTAATATATATGGATATATTTCATTTGCATATGAGATAAACTTTGTAAAATCAGGTCTCTCTTCACCTCAACTCTTCTTTATATTTTTTATTATATGCTAATTATTCAGTATGATTGGATATAATAGCATTGCTGTTGTTCTATAGTAACACCACAGGACTTTTCTGATGTTGTCTTTCTTTCTCTCTGTGACGTCTTACTCTTATTTCTGTCTGTCTGCTGCTGTAATGTGTGTGGTTTCTCTCATATGACTGATTTAAGGCTGATGAGCCGTCTCTCTTTACTCCCTTTCTCTCTTTCCTGGTTGAGTGGTGGGAGGATCAGGGTTTGGACAGATAGACACGTCCACATCTCTCTCTCGGCTCAGTATCTGTGTGTAGGTCTCTACCTGAGCGTCACACCTGTGTCTGGTTGAACCCGGCATCAGCCTGAGCTTTTGTAGCAATCAGAAACACCCGGGAGTCGCTGTATGTGTCTGGGTTTGATGGGTGTAATCTGAGGGCGTGCGTTTAAAGTTAAACTGGCATCGCTTACAGCAAACGTCTAAAGTGGACATATGTAAAGTTGTAAATAAAGATAATGCTAAGAAAACACCATTTCAGTCTTGCCATTTCTTTGTAATTATTTGTGAAATCCACTAGTAATATGTGAGTGAAAATAGTTTCTACACCACAGTTTTTAGTGATGTTTGTGTGAAAGCAGCAACATGGCAAAGAGCTGCACTGTGCTCCTGTGAATGACTGAAGGAACTCTGTGTGAGCCGTTCATGGGTTAAGTGTAATGGCACGCTATTGTTTCTCGCGGTGAGGTTTGTTTACTCCGAACTGCAGCTGAAAGTGATTTGAGAAAGTGAATCACAGAAATCAGGCATGGATTGTGCTGCGCTGAAGGTGTGGAGAAAGTTTAAACGGACGCAGATGAAATGCTCCAGTTCACCTGCACACTGTTCTTCTCATTATTGTGTTAGAGATAGGATTTTCACAAAACACAGAACTGTGGTGGAACTCCTAACATGTCAGTCAGATAGTTAACAGTTTGGCTGACACACACACACACACACACACACACACACACACACACACACACACACACACAGACACACTATTTGTTTTTTTAACTATAATAACCCTGGCATGAAGCAGCAGAGACATTTATTGCATTAATTGCATAAGACAATAAGACTTTTAAAAAAAATTAAAAAGTAAAAAAATGAATATTTTGTGTATTATTCTAACGCCATTCACAGATTTTTCTTCTTCTTGTTTTTAGCATAAACCCATTTCAGAAAATAAATCTTACATTATGTAAATTACGTGTATTTTTTGTACCTCACAAAGTGTTGCTAGATTTATAAATAAAACAATTGTCACTGAGGTAAGAAAAATAAATATAATTTAAGGTTTATTTTCTGAAAACAAGTCTTATACTTGTAAACTTATAAATATTTACTGCAAA
Source organism: Cyprinus carpio (assembly GCF_018340385.1). Taxonomy (NCBI): domain Eukaryota; kingdom Metazoa; phylum Chordata; class Actinopteri; order Cypriniformes; family Cyprinidae; genus Cyprinus; species Cyprinus carpio. The sequence goes on along the minus strand of NC_056585.1, from coordinate 28,823,733 downwards.
ACAAGACAAAAATACTGATTCAGTGTTTGGATAAAAGCAAACAGCTTTGAGAAAATGTCAGTTTTCCACATCTTTATGGCTTTATCTGTCGCCCTGCTGCCCAGGCACCGCACAAAGCCCACCTAAGGGGACACTCTACGAAAGGTGCGTAGGCTGTTGGGATTACATCCCGCCAGTCTGCGCTAGTGGCCTCATCTTTATGGCTTTATCTGTCTTTTTTTCCCATTTCAACAAGCTGTGTTATTCTGAAAGTGTCTTTGGTCTATTTGAATCGATTAGGCCACAATCCACAGGAAGTTTTGATGGGATGACTGCATTCTGGGAAATGAAGTGTTTTTCCACATTTTTTTCTTTGCATTTCAGTTCATTTTAATTCCACTTCCTGTGATTTAAATCCCAGTTCCCATCATTCCAATTCAGCACTTAGTTTTAAACTTTGACTCTGAAGTCCTCAGTATCTCTGTCTTGTT
>NC_056585.1:28793263-28818263 GCF_018340385.1 Cyprinus carpio | reverse complement strand
TTTTGTGAGTTTTATGTGAGTTTGATGTTGTGTACTGGCCGGGTCATGCTTTTCCAAGATGAATGTCCCTCAAACGGGACAAAAAGAAAAGTAGCTATATTCATTCATTCAAAATGGTTTTAGTTGACCAATATGAAGTCGTGACTCTTTAATAAAATAACGATTCTCAGGTTCCAAACGTACACTGATTTTGAATGCATTATCAGGTTAAATTAATCAGATTTGTGAGCCGTAACTCGAGACGCCTCGTCTCAGCTCGTTTACCATCGTAACGCTCGCGTTTCATGCTCGCGTCTGGATCTGTTTACACGTGCTGTGCTTCTGAACGCTTGGTTAAATGCGTGTGGACGGGCTGAACCTGATCTCAGACCTGCTCCAGGTGTTTTGGGTGTGTGCTCATCTGGAGCTGATCTGTCGTCTGACCCGCGCATTACGTGTGTGTGTGACCGTATGAGGCCGAATGTTATTTCAGCGTTTGCACAGTCGCCAGGATTGTAAGTCTCCAAATCCTTCAAACAGCCTCGAAAAACTAGTGCTGGAGCGAAAGAAGGCTGCTTACAGATGCTAATGTCTTCCATATGGCTCTTGGATGCTGAATATGAATTCTCAGACGGCCCGCTCAGATAACTCAATATCGCAGCTCTGTTTGGAGCGGTACTTCAGCCCGAAATGGAAATTCAGTCATTATTTTCTCACCCTTCCAAACCTGTATGAGTTTCCTTCTTGAGTCAATAGCAGGAGGAGAGGTTCAGCCGAGTCTCTGAGGTGCTTGCGTCAGTCAGTGTAATGAAAGATGCATTACCAAAGATTCAACAGTAGTTCATACGACTCTGCTCTGAATCTCTGATTATACTTTTATATTGTTATTCACTGAAAATCTTGCCTTCTGTTGATAAAATAATTAAATGTGACTTGTGGAGACCTGTCTTCTGTAATTAATTTCTTAATAACTAATTATTGCCTCTCTCTCAAGTATTATTTTAATACATATACATATTTTTATTTATATTTACTGTATATACAGGTGTATATACATTAAATAATGCACAAATCTGTACATAAATCTTCTGTCCCAGATGTATACCACATTATTATTATTTATTTCTTTGATTTTGTCCTTAGTCTTATTTAAATGTGCCTTCTGTTCTCAGTGTCATATATATATATATATATATATATATATCAAATAAAATAAAGGGCTACTACTACATATATAAGTATGTTTGTACAAAAAGCTCCTAAAAAATATGCTTAATGTAATTCCTTGAAAATAATGCACTATAAAAATTATTTTTTTGAGTTTTATAAGAAAGCACTTCGGAAGTTTATTTCAATGCATTACTTTGTTTGTGAAATTTATTAGCAATTTCTGAATGAAAACTGTTTTCACGCCCTTTTTTTCAGTGTCATTGTGCAATAAAACATTATTTTGAGGAGTTTTCACAGACTTAGTTAAAAAATAGCTTTATTTTCTTTAAATAGTTTTTTTTTATTTTCATGGTTTTTAAAAAAGTTTTTGTGAATTTTTCTGTTCTTTTTATTCTGCTAAACATTTATTATGGATGTTATTATAGTTAACTAAAAATGTTACTTGAAATAAAATAAACTTTAACTAAAATATTTTTTTTTTTGTGATTTTACTTGAAATAAAATAAACTTTATACATTTTTATTTTGTTTAATATATATATATTTATAAATTAAAAAGTCATAAAATTGACAAAAACACAACAAAATTTCTAAAACTGTAAAACTGAAATGAAAATAGAAAATAGAAAAATTTATACATTTATTTAAAATTATGTATATATTATGTATTTTAGTATTTTTTTTAGCAATATTATTTTAAGATTATTTTTTGATTATTTTTTAAATTTATAGTAATTTATAAAATATTTATGAATTGTATATGAGTGGTATTTAAATAACAACATTAAGAAGGACATTTGGTTGTGAATAATGATGGACTTTTCATTTCTGAGTGAATTATTTCAGTAAAGGCTGATTGGAGTGTTTGTTCTCAGAAAACATTAGTGTTGGACGTTATCCCCGTGGTCTGTGTGGATCTCATATATTTTAAAGGGAATTTCTGTGTGAGGTTTAGATGTTGCATCGCTAGCGTGTTTATTTGTGTGGTGTGTGCTGTCGAAGCAGAACGGCTAAAACAGAATTAGTTTTGTGTTTATAAGCAGCTGCCAGATCTCTGATTTTCTGCAGCGTTTGTTGGTTTTGGTGAAATCATCCCTCTGTTTTTGGATTTATCGAGCATTCGCTTTTAATCACGTCTCATCATAAACAACAATATAAAGTAAAAGACTGATTGCATCTTTCATATTTCATAATTCCAGAGATACTGATGCTTTTCATCTGTTTTTCCTGCTCGTTACGACTCTCATTTGGGTAATTATGAGGAGCTTCATTAGAGATGCTTTTTATTTATGATGTTGTTTGTTGTTAGTTATGTGCATAAATCAGAAACTCATTAATTACGCAAAGCCGACGGAGAGCAGATAAACCCCAGGACGTCCCGCCAAGAGTTTGATCTTCGTCTTTACAAGATATTCTCAATCCCTTTTCTCGCTCTTTCTCTTTGTGTGAAGGATTATTGTGTGAGTTTGATCCCATTTTACAGCTCCTCAGACGTCCATTCATTCTGTCCACGGCATGTTCACGTACAACACTCAGAAGAGAAAACAATGAGTTTTTGGGTGACAGTGAGTCTGTTCTTTAAATACTAATGTTATTCTCCAAATATTCTTGATTTTCTTTGATATTTAGGACAATTTACTGTATTTAATGACCATAAAGCTCCACAAAGGTACTATAAAATTGGTTAACTTACTCGTACATTAATTATATGATGGTTTGTGCAAAGAAAAGTCAATCTTTTTTCAATCTTGTCAAATGAAGTTACCTTTGCTCTTCCTCCTGAGTCACATTTGCTTACATAAAACATGAAATATCATAGTATGAAATAAACAATTACAATTAAACAATCTTGTCTTATTTTTTTTCGTTTGCTTTTTCTATTTTTTATTTGTTTGTTTGTTTCTTGTTTTCCAGTAAAATATCTAAACATTCACTGGAGTAAAGTAAAATTACTTAAGATATTAAGCACTGTTTTATGAAAAATATTAGGTGAGTTTCTGCTTAAAACAAGAGCAAATATCTGCCAATGTGGTCAGAAAAATAGATTTAATTCAAAGCGAAAAAATATTATTTATTTTTACTGCACTGGCAGATATTTGTTCTTGTATTAAGCGTAAAGTCAAACAATTTAGATATTTAAAAAATCAAAATTAAGTGAGTTTATAATTAAAACAAGAGTAAAAATATTTGCCATTAGGGTCAGAAAAATAAACTTAATTTAAAGAGAAAACAAGTTTTATTTTTCTGACCCTAATTGACATTTTTGTTTGGTAATTCTTAATTTTTTTATTATTTTTTTTAAATAAAATTTATTTAAAAGAATATGTATAATTTTCTATTTTGTTTCACACATAAATTTATCTTTAAGAATGTTTTGATTATTTACTGAAAAACAAGACAAGAACATGTTTAGATTTTTTTTTTTTTTGCATTTTATGTGAACCACAAAGTTATTTTAATTTTTTTTTATCAAATAGCAAATAATATTCTATAATCTATTCATCAGTTGTATACAGTGTCATTTTAGTATAATTGATATACAATTATATTTTGTGTTAATATTTTAAGTCAGAATTTATTTTCTACTTGCATGTTAATTTTAGTTTAGTAATTTTGTTGTGTTTTAGTCATTTTAGTAGTTGTTTTAATATATCTATATATTGTAGTTTTTTATTTAGTTTAATTGTAGTTTTATTTTTTAGTTGCAGTTATTTTAGTACATCAAGTTAAACTAAAGAAAAATGAGAAATTGAAAGTAGCTAAAAAAATTTAAAAAGTGTCTAATTTTGTTTCAGATAACATTTGTTTTATTTTAAGCAAAGAAAATATGTTTTTAGTTTTAGTTAACTAAAATAACTAATTCTGAAAGGCGAGCTGTGTTTAATTGGAACAAATCCAATTAATTGAACGAATTGAACGAGGCACGTAGCATCTAAAACTTCCCACTGACTCTTCCAGCACAAAAGCTCTTGTGTTTCAGTCAAATTCCTGCAATTTTCACCAAATTAATCTTTTTTTTTTTTTTAGGCGTGAGCATCGAGTCTCCGTCAACAAGTCTTTAGAGCGTAATGCTCTTAGCAGGTCATTAAGCTTTTTGAGCGTGTAACGGCGGTTCGGGGCGAACACTGAGCGCTTCTGTGTCCTCTCTCTGATCACTGACACTTTAATAAAGTCGTTTTAAGTTCAGCCGACTGAATTTTGCACCTTTTCTGCCGTCTCCATGGCTCCGGGGAAGCGAGGAGCATTCAGCGCCGTCCGCGAGCTTTTACATGCAAATGCAGAGAGAAATGCGTGCAGAGAAAGAGCTTTCAGTCACTCGGCTTTTCTCTCAATCGTCTCCGTCTGACAGCAGTGAACTAAAGGAGCTCTTAAAGCGTGAAAAATGCCTTACATCTCCTGTCCATCTCTGGCTCTCTCTCTCCGCTGGGTCAGAAAGTTGCTCTTGATGATTGCTCTTTAACTTTCCTCACATTCCCGCCATATTCACTTCCCCTTCTGGGCAGCCAGATAAAGAGGGAATGCGAGAGGAGAACTATGTCGAATCAACCACAATCACATCATTTATAAGTGAACTCGCTCTGAAGGAAGGCGTTTCGTACGAGAGAGAGAGGTGAGGAGAGGCCGCCGGTGTCAGGCCGGTCGGGACGGGTCAGAGAGAAGTGCATGATGGGAAAAGGACGGACGATTGGGAACCGAACGGGGAATGAATGAGGGACGAAATAGTTGCTTCAATCTACGATAAGCCCTTGCACAGCGAGTCTGTGAAATTCAATAAATTATTTCATGAATAAACATAAAAATGTAAATGAAATATTAATGTAAATGTATTTGATTTCAGATCAGACCATTTAAAAAAAAAAATCAGGATATATGTCAATATATTGTTAATAATCTGTGTAAAGAATCCAGCTACTTCAAATATAATCAAATTAGCTGTTCAGGTCATTTCAACTTAAATTATATTAAACTGACTTAAAAAATTGAGTTGAATCTCGTATAACTTTTAAAAAATTGAGTTGAAATTGGTTTAAATATTTAATTAATAAGGTCAGGGTTATTATAGTTAACTAAAACTAAAACCATAAAAAAAAATGTTGCTTGAAATAAATATTAACAGAAATTAAATATTTAAAAAAACTTTAATTTTAGTTTATTTCAGTCTCCAAGGCAGCATTTCTCACTTTCATTTAGTCTACTACTGAAATAACTAAAAAAATAATAATAATAAAAAATAACTGAAATTAAAATATTAATTAATATATTTTTTTTTTTAATTAAATTCTATGGGCATTTTAAAACAACAAAAATTAATAACTGAAAAAAATACAATTTTTCTTAACTAAAATTAACATAAAAGGAGAAACAAAGAACAAATCTTATTCAAAATATTAACAAAAATATAGTATCTTGATGCTACAAAACACTGGTTAAAGTAACAGAGAAACATTTGTTACCCTGATTTATTGATCACATCATGTTTTTTACAGTGCATTTAACCATATTTACTTAAAAAAAAAAAACTTTTTAAATTAAGTTTATTTTACTGACCCCATTGGAAGATTTTTTGTTGTTGCTGTTGTTGTTGTTTTATGCTTAAAACTTAATATCCTATGTCATTTTGCTTCTCCAGTAAATGTATCTTTATTTAAGAATGTTTAGATATTTTTAGATATATTTACTGGACAACAAACAAAAATACTATTTACAGATTTATGTTTATTTAGATTTGCCTAAATTTCAGAATTTTTGTCATGTTGAGTGTTTTGTATGGTGTGTGTGTGTGTTTTAGTGTGTGTGTGTGTGTGTGTGTGTGCGCGAGAGAGAGGCATGTATGGAGGGGTGTTGTGTGATTGTGTGAATGGAGGGGGACACGAGAGGGTTCAAACAAAGGCGTTGAGCTGAACACAGGCCCCAGTGTGCTGCTGCATGTGTGTGTGTGTTTCTCTTGTAAAGTTTAAGTGCCACTTCCCCCCGGTCAGCGCTGAGAGTGTGTGAGTGTGTTTCTGTGTTTGCTCTCAGAGAGTCGGAGTGTCGCCGTGGCGACCGACTCCACCTCGACAGACTGATGCTTCAACACTTTATCTAATTGCATCTGTAGATTTCAATTCCAATACATATCTTTAAACCTTTTTTTTTCCAACTTCAGCAGCACTCACAATTTTATTCCTATCTGTATTCTGAGAGATTTTACTGAAGGGTTTGTTCATATATCATTCAGATTAAGTTTTATAACAACTTATTCCTAAAAACATGGTAAAAAAGCATATTTTTAAAGCCTGAGAGTTTGTTTCTACACTTCAGCAGCACTTACAAACACCAAAACTTAGAGTTTTATTCCTTTCTATATTCTGAAGGTTTTTACTGAAGGGTTTGGTCAAATATCATTCACCTGTCTTTATATTTACACTTTATCTATTTGCGTCTATAGATTTCAGGCTGTTTTATCAAAATGAGTTTGTTTCTCCACTTCAGCAGCACGTACAAACATCAAAACTTAGAGTTTTATTCCTCTCTATATTCTGAAGGTTTTTACTGAAGGGTTTGGTCATATTTCATTCACACTGATTTATACAGCATTTCATTCCTAAAACACATGGTGAAAATGTTTGTTTTGTGTCTGTAGACAGTATTTTCTGATAAAAAAAGAAATCCAAAATCCCCTCTGTAAAAACCTTTAACTCTAATATGAGGACAAAATCAAGCAAGAATTTTGAACCTTAATTTATCCAATGTTGTGTTCAAATTGTAAAAATGCATTCGAAATAGCATATTTGAATATGCATATTTAAAATAACATTTCATAAAACTTGTAATACAAAACTATTGTCTTCATGTACTGTGATAAATCAACTTAGAAACATATAGTTTTTTACCCTATTCACCTCTAGTGTCTTCTCTTAAGCCATTAAACGTAAAGCAATGATTATTTTTTAATTTAGCTTAAATAAATTAGCTGGAAACTAGCACAACTTTGTAAAGGTGAAATTGTTCAGAAATTAAATTTGGAAAGTTGGGAAAACATTTGGACAAGTTTTGGACAAAAACTTGTGTATCTAAGTAAGGTCAACAAATCAGTGTTTTTAGGTTTGGTTTATAAATAAATGATTATTTGAGTTCTCTTACTAATTAAAAAATCTGTCTTCAAGCTACCCTTTTCCAGTTGTTTGGAGAACTTTTTGCAAGTTGCTGCTCTCCACATTGATTTATAGCTCTAGACTTTTACTGTAACTGCTGACTCATTTGTGTGTTTTAATTTCTCCAAGGGAGTTTAAGGAGAAACATCTGCGTTCGTATTTATAATTTTGACACTCTGCCGTCGTAACCCCACTAGACCTCACGGGACGCTTCTTGACCTCTGAACTCCCAGGGGTCAGAGCAGGAAGCCACCCTGACCTTTGACCTCTGAGCGAGAGCAGGCCGTGTCATGACAGTGAATAAGTTACGGCTCTCAGTAGAGCAGCTTTAACTCCAGCAGCATGTGTGTGGACGCATGTGACTGTAAATCGCTTTGAGGGCGTTTGATCTCCGCCGGGGCATCAGGGAACCTCGTATCAGGGACAGACCCGTGCTGGAATGTGCTGATCCAACCCAGAATCAATCACATTAACAAGAGCAGAAATGGGTCAGACGTCCTGAGAGAGCCAAACCATTCCCAGGGCGGAAGATTCATTTAATTTGTACACATTTGTTCAGAGATATATAAGTGTAGGGCTGAAAAATATATCTCAATATTTATGCATTTGCCTCAGGGTTATTAGCGTTAACTAAAACTAAAATCTTTTTAAAAAAACATTTTCATTACTTGAAATAAAATAAACGTTAACTGAAACGAAATCTAATATAAAAACTCTAATATAAAAACAGTCAAATGCACAAAAAAAGTCAAATTTGCAACTTATTTGTAATAACAAAGCTAAAATAAGATAACAAAATAAGTATATTATGATGTACACGGTTATCTAGGCCTAACAAGATAACTTTTTGTTGTGCGATATATTGCCTCATAAAAAACTATTTTTGTAGAGGCATTTTTTACATTTGAACTAGCACCTCATGACTACACCACGTTATGTACGAGAAGCTGCAAAAGACACAGGTGTAAGTGAAATGCAAAAAAAAAAAAAAAAAAAACTTTTTTTATGTTATTGTGTTTTTTGTAGTGTTTTTTGGTAAATATAATGGGCGATATATTGCATCACCATAAATTATTGAGGTCATGTACATATATTGTGTAATAAGTCCATATAATGATTATTGCATTTGCAACAGGCCTACTGTTATCATGAAATACGATTTTGATCATATCACGCACCCCTATGGAAACGAATCAGACTCATCATCTCTGGCAGCATATTTGCTTGTGATGTATAAATCACGGCTGTTTTACGTTCATATACTCATGAGTCACAAAACAAAGAAGCATCACAAAATAAGTCGACTAATGACACGCAATCAGAGCAAAATTGTAGGCCAGATAAAGTGCATGTTCTCAGTATTGTTTAACTGATTATGCAGTATATTTCCCTGCAGTCGTAAAGATCACAGACGGTTGAACAAAACGCCTGCAAGTGCCATAAATTCATCCAGCGGTGGAATGAATTCCGTTTTAAGATTTGCTGTAGATTGTTTCATGTTGCACAAGCACTAAAAGTAAAAAGCTCTAACTCAACATGATTCAAAGCAGTGGCACAGCTGCCGTCACATCATCAAACTCTCTTGTGTGTTTCTCTTGAAGAATAAGGGAACCGAGAACAATGTGAAACGATTCCTCATCTTTCACAGTGTTTGGCTCTCTGAGCACGAGTCTGATCCAGATGTGAACCTGCCAGTGCACCCAAATAAGACAAAACAAGACATAAATATACCAGTGCTGTAATTTAAGGAAGTGTTTCTATAAACAATTATCAGGCCTTTCGTTCAGAATAAGTCTCGAGGCAGCAGCTGCATGTATGATTTTTCATTGAGTTTATATTTGATTCATGAATGTGGCAGAATTATGAGACATTTTGATTACACTGCAAACAATAATGCTCTTCCTCATTATTTTTTGTATTTTTTTAGTGTAAATATCTAAACATTCTTAAATCAAGATATGTTTACTTGAGATGCACAGTGGCATATGATATTAAGTTTTGCTTTCTGAGAAATGTATCAAAATTTAACGAGTTTGTGCTTAATTCAAAGTGAAAAACTGTTGTTGTTTTTTAATCCATTGGATATTATTTTCCTGTTTTAAGAATAAACTAGTGTACAGTACTGTAAAACAAGTCAAAAATACAGAGTAAGAAAATTATTTTTGCAGTGTAAGGAAAAAAAATGCATGCATGCACCGCAAAAACTTTCTTGTTTTCCAGTACAAATATATAAAAATTCCTAAATCAAGCTACATTTACTGGAGATGCAAAATGACTTAAAATATTAAGTCTCGTTTTCTGAGAAATGTATTACAATGAAGCGTGTTTTTGCTTAAAACAAAAAGATATATCTGCCAGTGAGGTCAGAAAAATAAACTTAATTCAAATAATAAAGAAGTTGATTTTTCTTACATTTGTATTGTCTTCTGTCACTCGGCCTAAGTCACATGACATTTACATTTAACTGTATTACATCATTCTGAAAGGATTGGTTTTCTCTGGGAAACGTCAAGAAGAGGGCAGCAGAAGAAAGACAGATTTGGGGCCTTTCAGCATGCATTAATGCTCGATTTGCACAGAAACTATGAGCGCTGGTTGTGTGTCAGTGGAGTTTCCGCGAGTGTTTGGACTCAGAGCGTAAACACACGATGCATTTAAGAAGATCTCATTCCTGCCAGATCTTAAACTGATGGAAACCACACGCAGAGTAATGCAGCTGAAATGACGTCAGGATTTATATGACTGTATCTCTGATGGTCTGGAGCGGAACACAAACACGCACGTTTAGCTCACGCCGTTGCTCTTTTAGCAGATCTGATACAAAAAAGCACGTTTAGATTACGAAGTTGTAAGTGTTTTACTGTAGTAAAAAAGCGGTAAATTGGATGCAGTACAGAAAACCGTTGTTTACTATATTACAGATGTGAAAGCGGTGTGGATTAGAAAGACAGCGCAATTGAACTTTTCACGCTAAACATTAGACAAAAAAGTTGTTCACTTGGTTTGAAATACACTATAAATAATGATTTTCTTCTTCAGTATTCTGTCTTGTTTTCCAGTACAAATATCTGAGCATTCTTAAATCAAGATGCATTTACTGGAGGAACATTATGAAGAGGAAATGAAGTGAGCTTCTGTTTCAAACAAGAACAAATATCTGTCAGTGGGGTCAAAAAATAAACTGAATTCAAAAGGAAAACTGAATTATTTTTCTGACCCCATTGGCTGATATGTTTTATTGTTTTAAGCATAAGCTCACTTCATTTTGATCAGAATTTTAGAAAACTAGACTTGATATCTTAAGACATTTTCCTTTCTCTAGTACATGTGTCTTGATTCAAGGATGTTTAGATAGTTGTGCTGGAAAACAAGACAGAAACACTGAGGAAGAAAATCATGTTTGCAGAGTAGTTCGGATTGTAAAAAAAAAAAAAAAAAATCATTTTTTTTTTTTTTTTTTTTTACAATGCACATCTAATGTTAAAAATGAAGGGGAACAAATTATTTTTGTGGTTGTTAAATGTGAGAACAGTAAAATAATTGAATCAGAACTTTGAATCAATTCAGTGAAACAGAGTTTGAAGTGATTCATGGAAATATAAGATTTTATATCTTGTTTTTCTATTTTTTAAGGGGTCCTATTATTGTGGTTGTTAAAAGGTCTTGATTTTGTTTTAGGTGTGTACTAGAATAGGCTCTCACACTAAGTTTGTTCGAAAAACACACATTATTTTCACATATTTTACATTATTACAACACTCTCTCCCAGTCTTGCATGAACGGCTCGAATAGTTCCTGCATCAAATGAAGGCCCGCCTTCTGGAATACGAAATGGTATGCGCAGTGGATTGGTTAACTGGGCCAGTGTGTGTTGTGATTGGTTAGCTGGGCCAGTGTGTGCTGTGATTGGTTAGCGGGGGTCAGTGTGTGCTGTGATTGGTTAGGCTAGGGCCAGTGTGTGCTGTGATTGGTTAGCTGGGTCAGTTGTGCTTTGATTGGTTAGCTGGGTCAGTTTTAAAAATGTGTGTTGTGATTGGTTAGCTGGGCCAGTGTGTGCTGTAATTGGTTATCTGGGCCAGTGTGTGTTGTGATTGGCTCCACTTCGGTGCCTGGTTGGGAAATGTCATGCGTCCTTACCATAGCTGCCTGCTGTGAGCTTCAGTGTAAATATTGCATCAAAATCAATCAATTTGAGCGCCGATTAAACCCGGATGATTGTAACCAGTCTAAGTTCGTCTGTCTGGGAAAGCTAGCGTTTGTCTGCTGACAAAGTGATAACACTCGTTGCCTTCAGGGCTAGTGCAGCTCAACCAGGTCTCGTCCCATGCGTCAATCTTTGTGATATCACAAATCACGGAAAATATGCGTTGTAGTCCAAACGTCGCCATTCGTCGTAATTTTTGAAAAGTGATTTCTGTTAAATAAAATATCTCCTTTTGAAGAGGACTTGAGCTTTGTAACTTTGCAGATCTTTTTTATGCTCAAACAGCAACATTACAGACTAACTAAAGCTGAAAAAGTGAAAAAGCATAATAGCACCCCTTTAATATATTCCATAATTATTCTTAGTATTTAAACAGCAAATAACACAAAAAAAGACTAGAACTTGCACTGAGTTTTGAACAATACACTGTGAATATTGCAATGATTTAAATGCATATATTTGCCCTAAAGTGTGTGTCATTGGTTGACTCATTTTGCGATCCTTCTGTGTTTAATGATTTATGAGTTTAGCAGAATAGCTGAATTCAGTCATAAATTCATCCGGCGGTGGAATGAAGTCAGTGTTAAGGTATGCTGTGAATTATTTCATTACGAGTAAAGCGTGTTGGATGGAAACTGATATTTGAGAGGAAGAGCATCAGTGAATAATGACAAGTGTTCCACAAGTATACTGTACTTGAGTAGCTGTACTGCAGTGTGCTTCTTAAAGGCACAGGTCACCCAAAAATATATAAAATGACCCTCCCTCATGCTGTTCCAAACCTCCATGACTCTGTCTTCTGTGAAGATATTTTGAAGAACTCTGAGGTTTAAACAACAATGGACTTTAATTATACAGTATGTTTTCAAAATATCATCTGTGTTACTTCGAATTAAGAAAGTCATGCAGTCTTGAAACAACATGATGGAGACTATTTAAGTATGTTTTTAAGTTTTGTTTTAAAATTATCATCTGTGTTACTTCGAATTGATTACATGTATACAGTGCAAAACGCTTCAGTGAAACAAGTTTGGCCTGATTGTCATAAGTGACTGATGAAGTGGAAGTAAGTGCTTTTCATTTTCAGTTGTGAGTAGAACATTGTCAGTTTGTTAAATGAAATGTGCTTTTAGTCTGGCATGCAGTGTGAGGGTTTTCAAATCGTGTGCATGTTAAATGCGCATTCCCTCCATAATCATGCCCCCCCTTACTAAATGATTGATCTGTCAAAAATGTTTGACTTTTTTATTGTAACTCGGCAAATTAGCCCAAATACTCATGCTTTTTTATGATAATCACAAATCATAAAAATGTATAATCCAAACACAATCCTAATAGTGCTCTGTGAAAACAGCTCTACAAGTGACACAAACGCATACAGACAGTTGATTGGAAGCTGATTTGAAACAATGTTTGTAGAAACTTGCGCTATAGACAATAAATTGCATGACATATTTCATTTGAAAACCGCTTAATTGACACACAAAAGAAGTCGAGTAGTTATTTTGCGGTTTGCAAAGTTTGAGAGGAAAGCTATAACCAGTGTTTTTCACTGGATATTTTCTGTCGGGCCGTGAACATTTCTGTCACAAAACAAGAGTGCAAATATTAAAAAAAACTAATATTAGTAAGTTAAATGAGTAAAACCCGTGGAGTTCTCCGCTAGTTGATTGTAATGAAGACATCAGAGAGAGCTCGAGAGAGTGACAGACGTACAGCCCCGTGTGGTCTCCAGCTGTTACGCAAAGGACATCAGTAATTACAGCTCTCTGTCCTGAGAGAGAGCGCCGGGGTTAATAACACACACACAGAACAGAGGTTCACCCCAATCACACACACTCACCCCGTCTCTGTGTTTCCAGTCTCTCTCTGTGTCAGGATCTAGCTGCGAATGCAAGTTTGGAAGTTAAACTCTGGCTTTCGTTGAACATCCTTGGCTGTAATTACAGGGTTGAGTATCTGAGCGTCGCATGCTTCAGATGCATTTCAGCCTTTGCCGCATTCATGAATGAGAGAAAACATATACACACAGTTCACCCCAAACAAAGTCACTCCTCTCACGTATGTGAGCAGCCGCTGAAGGTGCTTTCACGAGACGCGGAAACAGGGGTTAAAGGGACAGTCCATCCAAAAAATTAACGTTATTATTTAACAGAGGATTTAGAGTTGGTAGAAACTACTCTTGAACTGTTTTTTTGTTTTGTTTGTTTGTACACAAACTTCTGAAAAGAAGTCTCTTCTGCTCATCAAGGCTGCATTTATTTGTACAGTAAAAATTTTGAAATATTATTATAATCTGTTTTCTGTGTGAATCTCTGTTAAAGTGTAATTTATTTCTGTGATGCGCAGCTGTATTTTCAGCATCATTACTCCAGTCTTCAGTGTCACATGATCTTCAGAAATCATTCTAATAATATGATGATTTGCTGCTCAAGAAACATTTCTGATTATTATTAATGTTGAACACAGTTGTGCTGCACAATATTTTTGTGGAAACTGTGATACATTTTATTCTTCATGATTCACAGATGAATAGAAAGTTCAGAAGAACAGCTTTTATTAGAAATAGAAATCTTTTGTAACATTATAAATGTCTTTACTGTCACTTCTGATCAATTAAACGCATCCTTGATTACAAACTTTAGTTTATAATAATTTCTGTCTGCGTTCGCTCCTGAAGAATGACTGAATCGCTGTGGCTCTTTTCTCTCTTTATGACAGTGACTTCAGGATGAAAGTGTGTTTCTCTCTTTCAGTCTTTCTGAATGTTACGGATGAGCACGTCTCTCTCTCTCTCCGATGGCAGTGTGTGTGAATGGAGGTCTGACGGATGGAAACACACACACACACACACACACAAAGCTGTTAAATACTGTGCATTAATGAAGTCTCCTCTCTGAGAATGTCCCATCATTCCTCCCCCGTCCAACAGCAAATGAACAGAATTAAAGTGGAGAAAAGAAGGCCACTTCTTTGCATTTCTATAGGACCTGCCCTTCTCTTTCATCGGCCATCTCCAGCTCTCTCTCTCTCTCTCGCTTTATCTGGAAGATTTATGTGTGAAGTAAAGACTGATAACGTGGGTGTGTGTGTAGTGTGGGTGTGGTGTGTGTGTGTGTGGGTGTGTTGTGTGTGTGGGGTGGGTGGCGTGTGTGTGTGTGTGTGTGTGTGTGTGTGTGTGTGTGTGTGTGTGTGTTTCCCCGTCACTGAACCCAGACTCTGTTTTAAAGTTCAGACTCACAGTTTCTGTTCCAGATAAGACTGAACTCATATAAGTTTTCCATCCAGACTGTGATGGTTTCTCCAGACCTGCTGAACACCTCAGGCTGGTTTTTATTATACAGATTTATATTTGCGTATCTGCATCCATCCAGACTGTGATGGTTTCTTGTTATTAAAAATGTGTGAAAAACACAAACGAGTATAGATATATATATATATATAAATTATTTAATTTACATTTATTCTAATGTTTATTTGCATGTATTTATTTATATAATATTTATATTAAAATTGATCTTATGTAAAATTGATCTTATCAGATTTGTCAATTGATATTTTATATAATTATTTAATATGTAAAATGTTTTTATAGCAATATTATTAATTGATTTATTAAATAGTTATTATTAATTATTTAATATTAATGCTGATGAAATATATCAGTGTTTATTTAATAAATATATCAAATTTATTTTATTATTTTTATGGGTTTGTTGGTTGTGTTATTGTTTTTTTCTGTTTCTTTTGTTTTTTTGTGTTGTTTTGTGATTTGTTTTTGAAAACGTTCATAAGTAAATAAAGTCATGAGTTATGTGTATTAAATTCTTTTAACAGATTTTTTTTGTTTTGTTATTTTTTTAATTATCAAGCAAATCTGCTACTTTCTTTCCATAGTCTTTAATATGAGTGAAATGATTTTTGATTTCTGCTGACAGCACCTGTGTCATGCAAATGTTTATATAATGTTTACCAATCATCGTACAAAATATTAAACTTTTTTTTTTTTAAGTTAACGTTCAGTTCTGACTTGATTCTGGTCTTTAATGCTCACTTTTCACCATTTACGTTTATGCATTTTGCAGACACTTTTAGCAATTTACTTTGCATTCAATGCATGCTTTTCATCAGTTCATGCATTCTCTTGGCATTGCATGCATGATCTACTGTTTGACCTCCTTGCATTTTCCTGTTTTGAGTCTGAAATGCATCGTATAATAGTAGTAAAGTGGCTTTTGAGTGGCGCTGCAATGTTGACTCTGATGTGTGGATGGTAAGCGAGGTGAGCGTCAGATCAGGAGACTCTCTCTGGGTTTGGGCTCCAGAGACTGTAATGTGTGTGGTGAGTGTGTTACTCCGCGCTGTTCTCTGCTTCACTGCAGCGCTGGACTGCGTTTCGTGCCACTGACCAGACTGATTCAAAACATTAAATAATCAGGGCACAGATGATCGACGCCCGCTGGGAAGCGACCGTAACAAGTGGGAGCTTTATCAGCGGCGACGGAGGTCAGGATGACTGATGCGAGGTGTGGATACTGACAGAGCAGTCTCTCTGGAAATACAGCCAGTTAGAAAGAGTTTTCTTTATGCCTGGATTAGCCCAACACACGTCATCACATGCTGCTATTGTGGTCGGCATTTCAGAAATTTCCATCCCAAACTATTTTCATCTTTTCGCGTCTCTTGCTCTCCCCATAGGAAGGCAATGGCAGAGAAGAAGCTGCTTTAACATCTCAGATGTTTGTCCTAGACACGCAGATAAGCAAATGAAGAGTTTTAGAAGAGATCTCAAACGTGTCTCAAACTGTGCTCCGAAGACAAAACACATTCAAGCTTCACGATTAATCAGAATAAAAACGAATCGTAATAGGCCTCAGTGTGATTACCAGATTAGCAAAGACTGCTGCTTTAAAACACACACCCACACCACACACACACCACACACACACACACACACAACACACACACCACACACACATTTAGGGCTCCCTGTGGTTTTCCATCAAAATAAACATTTGATTGGTTAATGTCGCTGAAAGATTAAGAAATTAAGATGGACATCATTATTAAGATTGTAATCTTGGAAACTTGTAAGAATACACAAATATTTACAATTTTCAAATTATTAATAATTGTAAAAGTAGTACTTTTAATTAAATTATTAAATATTAAATTTTTTAATAATATTTTTGCAATAACTTTTTGTTTTATTTAGTAAGGGTTTTACAATTTTTATTTGGGCCATATTAGTATTTAATTATGAAGTAAATATGTATTTTTTTTTCTTACAATTCTCATATTTTGTAATCATAATTTTGAAATAGCATCTTCATTTT
Source organism: Cyprinus carpio (assembly GCF_018340385.1). Classification (NCBI taxonomy): domain Eukaryota; kingdom Metazoa; phylum Chordata; class Actinopteri; order Cypriniformes; family Cyprinidae; genus Cyprinus; species Cyprinus carpio. The sequence goes on along the minus strand of NC_056585.1, from coordinate 28,801,441 downwards.
GTTTTTACATTCTACATACATTATTTTACTTCAAAAGATAGTAATAATAATAATTATTATTATTATTATGGTCAACACAAATTTTTGGCCAAAATTGTGCAGCAAACCTGGATTGTTTAAACTTCTTTTTTCCCTATACTCTCTACACGGGATGCCAACTAGGGACTCATTTGGGTTCATGCTATTTTAAGGAGAAAACATCGGAGACGAAGTGAGACTTCAGATTAAACACAACGGAGAATTATGGTGAACTCACGAGGTTCCCCGTCTCTCGATATATACGGGCTGTGGAAGTGTCTGGGACGTTTGATTCTGATGACGAGGACAGACCGTCATTCCTCTGAGTCTCTGTTCAAAACCCTCGTCTGCTGTCTACTGAGGGAGCGTCCTAAACCTGTCTGGACCACACTTCACTCAGAGAAACTCTACAAAATGACCATTTGCATTAAGACGCTGAAAATACAGGAATGAGAGCGTAATGCTGTCTAGGTTTTGAAGCAGTGATTGTTCTGAGGAGTCTGTCGTCCGAGCAGAAAGAGAACAGAGAGCGAGGGTAAAATCATGTGTTTGAGACGGGAGTTCGGCCGCCGATGCCAAACACAACAGCAGAGGAAGGTTCAGCGTAAACAAACCTTCCCTTTTTCCCTCGAATGCTCTTTTCTCTCTTTTCCTGCTTCATTCTTCGTTCTCTTCATGCTCTGTTGAACCCAACAACAAAAGCACACACACACACACACACACACTCATACACACACCACCACAGTGCAATGGAGCATTTTTTCTACCATATCGTGTGTTAAATGTCCTCAGTCTTGCCAGTTTAAGACTTGACTGCAATCATGCATATGAACAAAAATGGCCAAAAATGGTTGTACTTGTAGCATGATATATGCCATGTTAAATTATTATGGTGCACTGCAAAAAGAAATCACATTCTTCCTCAGTATCCTTGTTTCCTATGTAGAAATATCTAAACATCCTTAAATCAAAGTCCGTTTACTGGAGAAGCACAGTGATAATGTGAAAGTAAAGAGACTCAAGCGTGCAGTGAAATCAGTGTGAGATGTAGGTTTAGTGAAAGCTGCAGTTAGCTGTGATTATTACTGCAGTGTGTGTGTTGGTAAGTGATGGTTCATTAGTTGGGTTAATTTCTCTTTGTCATGGCAACAGGTCAGTCGAGAAACAACACACCATTTTAGTCCTGTCATATATGTACAGATATTTATAGATCTTGTACATTTGTATCAATATATCAGCAATAATACTAATTATAATTACAAAATGCCTGTTTTTAACTAAAAGGGGAATAAAACAAAAAAAAAAAAAAAAGTTGCTGATCCTATCATTGTTACAGGGGGCTGTTGTGTATAAATATATGCATTTTCCTTAAAAATGATAAATTACGCAAAATGCATGTTATCTATTTCAGAAGTCAGGTTTAAAAATGTTAGGGACAGTAAATATTAAAAATAGTTACTCAAGATCGTTAGCCCCGTCATTTATGTAACAGGTACCTTTTTTATGTATATAACACAAAAAAAATAATACACCAACATTTTAGTGGGGGAGTAAATATTAAAAGTAGCGGAATCACGAATGGGGTGCAGCATTGGAATGACAATCGTGCTCATGTTGAATTTTTTTATATATCTAAAACTGGCGTCTCTGAGGAACTGAAAGCAAGACGTCAGAAGCACATTACAAGGCTCAAAAAACGGATGACAGCACTGCACTGAGTTTCAGGTCACGACCCGGGGTCACGAGCGCTTTCCAGACCGTTCACCTCTGACACGACAAATCACCGGCTTCTGACACTTCTCTGACCGACCCCACATCCAAAGAGAGAGTAGAGAGAGAGAGAGAGAGAGAGAGAGAGAGAGAGAGAGAGAGAGAGAGAGACATGCACAGAGAGAGAGAGAGAGAGAGAGAGAGAGACATGCACAGAGAGAGAGAGAGAGAGAGACATGCAGGTTTTAATGGCTGACCCTCTGGAAAGAGATTCACACTGATGTTCTTTCCTCTTTGACTTCGCTGAAGCAAACGGAGAAAGACGGGAAGATGCTGCACGTTCTACAGGCTTACTAATATCTTACTGAAGAGACAGACGGATGAAGACACATGAGAACTAAACGGTTCGTTTCTGAGCTCACATTGAGTTTGCGCTGCTTGAGATCTGAGGTTCATTCTGTGTTTGGATCATTTGATGAGAAAATTGGTGAATGATTAGTGTCATTAATCTCTCGTCTGTATTTGGCGTAATATATACTGTTTTTGGTGATTCTGACCAAGGCACATTTATCTATTTACTTTTTATACCCAGTTGTGATTGAAAGTGCTTTACATAAAAATGATTTAAAAGTGTTATTTTGGTATCATTGATATGGTATCATAGTTTTTGTTAATATTTTGAGTTAGATTTCTTATATATAATTTTCTATTGTTTATTTTAACATTAAAAAAAAAAAAAAAACAACCAAGTTGGCATGCAATGAAAATGTCTCTTATTTTCTAAATGCATTGTATAAATGTTTTTTATCTGTTCATAGTGTTTTATTTTTAAAAATATGTTTTGACCTCATAATATTTAATCAAAATGCCTCTCCGTGGTGACCAATGCAGGAGTTCTCTGATCGTTTTACCTGCTTAAACTCCGCCCCTTTCATCTTCCTCCACTTTGAGAGCCACGCCCACATCTCAGCATCCAATCAACAACCAACGCTCAGAACCGAGTCCCGCCCTACATTTTTCTTCATTGACAGTCCATTACATTCAGATGCTAGGCACAAATAACCACGGAAAAGATCGCGAAGGCTATCTTTACATCACGGACTTTATGTTGATAGTCATCATCAAGTTTATGAAGAATTATGTCCAATGAGGCATCATTATGCATGACATGAAACCCATTTTACTTCAACAATGTGATGAATTTCTGAATGCAACACGATATTTAATGAGACAAAAGGAAGGGCCGGACTGGACTTTATCCATGAGGAATCAATTAGACGTGCGTTTGCTAAAACAGTGACTGAACAGCTGTCAGCCCTGAATTAAAGTGATTTCTGACCTCGCTGACGTCAGTGCTGGAGCTGGCTGATGAAAGATCATCAGTTTTATTACATGTGCATATTATTTTACATTAAATACTGATGAATCGTTCACACACACTTGTGTGTGTGAGAGTGTGTGTGTGTGTCTGTGAGAGTGTGTGTGTGTGTGTGTGTGTGTGTGTGTGTGTGTGTGTGTGTGTGTGTGTGTGTGTGTGTGTTTCCTGTTGACCAGCAGCTGAAGGTGAGAGGCGGTGAGTGTGTGGAGGTAATCAGATGAGGGAGGAATATAGTTATTGAATTATCAAGTGCTTTCTTTGCTAAACTGAAGGCCACGAAACACTCGTCTTAATGAAGATTAACGACTCCATTCTGACGAGAAACAGACGAGCCTCATTGTCTAAAGTTACTGAAAGAAGCTTCGCTCTCTATTGTCTAACCTCCCGTTTCTTCCTTTCCCCCCTCTCTCTCTCTCTCTCTCTCTCTCTCTCTCTCTCTCTGTCTCTCTCTCTCTCTCTCTGTTTTCCGTGAATAGTCTCAGCGAGGGGGAACTGTCTGTTTGGCAGAGCTTCGTTGAGAGTCGCTCATGTTAAACACATCAACATTTCTCTCTGTTCATTTTCCACGTCTGAGACTGAACCCAGATCAGCTGCAGCGCCGCTCGACGACACAAACCCAGAGACCGAGTGGAATTTCATGATCTGAGTCGAGCGTTAACCCCTCGAGTGCTTCAGATGCTCTTCAGAACTGTACCGTGCTGTAATGTGATGTTAGACTGATGCAGTGCAGAATGGGAGCTGATTTTCTTTGCAGTAATATCTCCAGATGAACTCTTACTGGACTGAAGCAGCTCAGCTTTACTTGATTCTCCATCAATCATGTTTTAGGAGTCTCAAATCGATCCATCAGGATCTTTTGAGGAGAGCGTTTGTTTCCAGAAGCTTTACTTTCACTGTTCCTCAGCGGAGTAAATGATCTTCACAAGCCTCCCAGAACATCTCACATCTTGCTGGGGAGCCTTTATTTCTTCATCTCTCAATGCAGTGCATTATATGTTTGGATCATTTACATCTCATCTCACTGAGACATTACTGCAGATAGAGCACAGACTGATATTCAGATCAGTTTATATCAAGTATCTGCTCTACTGTTATAAAGATCTCACTGGTTTACATCCCACAAGCTGTTTTAACTTCATATTCTCCTCTATCAGACTATATAAGCCATAAAGATGAACTGATCTGAATTTATCTGTATAGGGCGTCTGAGTTAGGGTCAGGAAGGTAATCAGGTGGAAACTGGCTGAATTGGATCTCTGAAAACTGTCTGTGAGAGGTTGTTGAAGGGTAATAAGCCGACCCTTTTGGATTCCCAGTTCTGAATTTGCTTCCAGCGTCTGCAAAGAAATCTGTCTTGCGTATTTGCGGCTCTCTCGGTCCAGAGCCGCTTGCGTTTTCTTTTACCGTATTAAGAAGCGTGTTCTCAAGAATCCCAGCGGTAGAAAGTCATTTCATTTACACACAGCACCTCAGCGGTTTGATGAGGTGTGAGATGCTGTGTGTTTTATCACTGATTGGTGTTCCTCACATCAAACGCGTGACCCCTGACCTCACGCTGTGACATCATCTCAGTGACCTCTGAACTGCTCTTGCTTCACTCATTAACAGGGCGAACTCCGTGTGTGCGATAAGAAACATTCATTCAAAGGTGGATTTTTGATTTGGTTTCAGCCTGCTGGCTGTTTCCACACTGCAGCTGATTGTGGTCCAGATCTGATTTAACTAATTTCACCACCGCATTGACATGGGTTTGCTTTTCGCCGGATGACAGCAAAATCAAACTGAATATATGATATTTTCTATTCTGATCTGGACCATTTTTCATAATAAACAAAATAACGATCTCAATCTGACTTGTGTTTGTTTGGTGCATGAATCATGAAATAGATCAGTGAGGTCTGTTTCTCTGCACTCAAAGTGCCTAACTCTTTTTTTTTTTTACTCTTTGTGAAAGAATACTTTGAATTTATAATAATTCCTAATGCATTGCAAAATATAGTGCTTAATTCTGGTTACTCAAAGCAACTGTGGTGAAAATGAATAAAAGAAAAAGTTATAAGCAATTCCATAAAAAAACCTAGAAACAATGCAAATATAATCATCTGATGAAAAAATAATTACTATTAAATTTATAAATAATTTATAAATAATAATTATTATAGAAACATTTTCAAAATAATAATAAATATGATTGAAAAACATAATATTAATTATAAATTATGCAAATATATTTTTAATATACATATTTATGAATTTTTTTTTTATTATTATTATTATATTATTTAATTGTTTATTTTGTAGTGGTGTTTTTTTTTTGTTTATAAAATAAATATTTTTTTGTTAAATTTTTTTTTTTTAAATATATAAAAATTAAACAAGTTGATGAAAAGCTGATAATTAATTATTAATTATGTGCATATTTATATAAATATTTATACCAATTTTTAATATATAGTTGTATTTATAAAATATTTTATATATTTAATAATAACAATAATAATTATTATTATTAATATTATTATTAAAATATATATTATGATGGCTATGATGAGCATGTGTTTTTTATTTATTTTTATTTAAGCATTAAATCTCTTTTGTTTTGCCACTGCAAACATAAACATAAAGAAATAATTCTTGTCAAACTGAAAGGTTCGGTGTACTCAGTTTTGAAGAAAACACACTTGCTTTACTAGTTTGCTGGAAGTGAAATTGAACTTAAACTCACCTCTCTATCTTGTAACTTCAGCCAAAACAATCCACACACACGAGAGACGCAGTGTTTTAATAATTAGAGTCAACCCGCTGAAACTCAATCTGGTGTGTGTGTGTGTTTCTGCAATAATGTATTCTCATTAGACACACACATGCTTTTCCCACTCTTTACTTTATTTTGCGCGCGGCCTGGGCTTTGATTTGATTCTCGCAGGGGAGTGTAGGTTGTAAGTATTCCATGGTTCATCCTATTGATGATGCATGGTGTTATTTACACTTCAGAGCGAGCAAGCGCCCAGCATGCATATATTCATGTGTGTGACTTTAGCGCGAGGGAGGATTGCTGCGCGGACTAATATTTCTTCTGCTGTTGCGTTATTCTTGGCTTGGGCCGGACGGCGCCGGATCACACTGGTGTAGAAACAATCCAGCTTGTGGACCTCAGGACGGCAGGTCAGAGTCTCTACGGCCAAAGAGAGGCTCTGAGAACGTTCTGTTACCTTCTGAAAATGTTATTTCTGAATGTACAGCATTTAAACGTTTACAGAAACTTTTTTTCTTGGTTATGTTACCTTCTGAAAATGTTATTTCTGAATGTTACATTTTGTTATTTTCGAAACATTATAGGAATGTTACTTTTCTAATGTTTACTTTCACAACATTGTTAAAAGACCAGGATCACTTTGAACAAATGTTCTAATGGCTTTACTGGGAAAGTCCTGAGACATGCCCTGTTAGCTTGCAGATGGTCGCAACTAGAAGTCACGGTTGAGCGCACTAATGAGGAACACGTTTGACTAATGGGGGGGGAACTTCAGTCTAGCCGTGGTGTGTCTGCAGGTCGGTTACTTCCTGACTTTAGCGCTGTGTTAATTATGTGAGGTTTTTTCAGGATCCACGCATCACGTCAGTTGATTCATGCAGCGTTTCCATCTTGCTGTTCTTTAAAAAACAAAAAGACAGGCGGGAACCAGAGGACTCCAGCACAATGATTCACGCTCCTGTGTGTGTGTTGTGTGTGTGTGTGTGTGTGTGAGAGAGAGAGAAGGAGAGAGAGAGAGCGAGGAGAGGGAGAGAGAGGCGGAGGAGGGAGGTGTGTGTGTGTGTGTGTGTGTGTGTGGTGTGTGTGTGTGTGTGTGTGACGAGAGAGAGAGAAAGACAGGAGAGAGGAGGAGTTGGTGGTGGTGTCTGTGAGAGAGAGAGAGAGAGAGAGGGAGTGTGTGTGTGTGTGTGTGTGTGTGTGTGTGTGTGTGTGTGTGTGTGTGTGTGTGTGTGTGTGTGTGTGTGTGTGTGTGTGTAGAGGTGTGTGTGTGTGTGTGTGTGTGTGTGTGTGTGTGTGTGTGAAAGAGAGAGTGTGTGAGTGTGTGTGTGTGAGAGAGAGAGGGAGTGTGTGTGCATGCGTCTGGTGTGTGTGTGTCTGTGAGTGTGTGTGTGTGAGAGAGGAGTGTGTGTGTGTGTGTAGGGAGAGAGAGGGAGTGTGTGTGTGTGTGTGTGTGTGTGTGAAAGAGAGGGGAGTGTGTGTGTGTGTGTGTGTGTAGAGAGAGGAGTGTGTGTGTGTGTGTGTGTGTGTGTGTGTGTGTGTGTGTGTGTGTGTGTGTGAGTGATGTGTAGAGAAGAGGGGAGTGTGTGTGTGTGTGAGAGAGAGGAGTGCGTGTGTGTGTGTACGTGTGTGTGTGTGTGTGTGTGTGTGTGTGTGTGTGTGTGTGTGTCTGTCCTGTTTTTTTTTTTTTGTTCTGCCCCTAGCTCAGCTTGTTTAGATTAAGCTCGTGAGCCAGGTTGAAACTCTAGTTGAGTCTAGATATGGGATATGGGTTATGAGTTGCATCACAGTTTGCATACTATACATATAGCAGGGATTCCCAAACTAAGGTTTGTAGATTGATAGCTTGATTGATTGATATCTGTATCGACTCCAGAGGGTTCATCTTGAGAATTATACAAATATAATGTTTGTAATGAAAATATAGATTATACATGTATTTTATAATATAGTAATAGTAGTAGTAAGTAGTAGTAAGTATTGTCAATAAAATAATTCTAAATAAAATATAAAAGCTATAATTTGTTAAATGTATACATATATTATTTTAATATACATATTTATGCAAACAAAGTATATATATTTGTAATATATAATTATAAATAATTAATAATTATATAAAATGGTTATTTCATTAAAGCGTTGTTGAAAAATGTTCAAAAGTTGATTCGAAAGATAAATAATTGAATATGAATTATGTGTGGAATATATATATTGTATACACTTTATTCAAATCTCAAATGTATTCATATGTATTCTATAATATTAACTGTATAATATATAAATACTTATAATTAATTTATAAGCAATATTACATGTA
>NC_056585.1:28792522-28792965 GCF_018340385.1 Cyprinus carpio | reverse complement strand
CATTCTCTCTTATTCTGCCCACAGCTCAGCTTGTTTAGATTATAAAGCTCGTGAGCTCAGTTGAAACTCTAGTTGAGTCTAGATATGGGGATATGAGGTTATGAGTTGCATCACAGTTTGCATACTATACATACTTAGCAGGGATTCCCAAACTGAGGTTTGTAGATTGATGAAAAGCTTGATTGATTGATATACGCGTTAATCGACTCCAGAGGGTTAAATAATTCAGAATTATGCAAATATAATGTTTTGTAATGAAAATATGAATTTATGCATGTATTTTATAATAATAATTATTAGTAGTAGTAGTAGTAGTAAGTATTGTTTTCCTAAAAATGTAAAATAAAAAAGGCAAAATAAAAAGCTTATAATTTATTAAATATTATGCACATATATTATTTTAATATACATATTTATGCAAATATATTTTTTAATTTATTAAA